>NW_004444021.1:10251808-10287885 GCF_000243295.1 Trichechus manatus latirostris | reverse complement strand
GTGTCAATCCATCTCATTGAGGGTCTTCTTCTTTTTGGCTGACCCTCTACTTTACCAAGCATGATGTCCTTCTTCAGGGACTGGTCCCTCCTGACAACATGTCCAAAATACATAAGATAAAGTCTCACCATCTTTGCTTCTAAGGAACATTCTGATTGTACTTCTTCCAAAACAGATTTGCTTGTTCTCCTGGCAGTCCATGTATGTTCAACGTTCTTCACCAACATCATCGTTCAAAGGCATCAATTCTTCTTCAGTCTTCCTTGTTCATTGTCTAGCTTTCACGTGTATATGAAGCGATTAAAAATACCACGGCTTGGGTTGGGCCCAGCATAGTCTTCAAAGTGACATCTTTGCTTTTTAACACTTTGAAGAGGTCTTTTGCAGCCTATTTGCCCAGTGCAATACCTCATTTGATTTCTTGACTGCTGCTTCCATGGTCATTGATTGTGGATCCAAGTAAAATGAAATTCTTGACAACTTCAACATTTTGTCCATTTACCACGATGTTGCTTATTGGTCCAGTTGTGAGGACTTTTGTTTTCTTTATGTTGAGGTTCAGTCCACACTGAAGGCTGTAGTCTTTGATCTTCATCAGTAAGTGCTTCAAGTCCTCCTCACTTTCAGCAAGCAAGGTTGTGTCTTCTGCATATCGTGGGTTGTTAATGAGTCTTCCCCCAATCCTGATGCCATGTTCTTCTTCATATAGTTCAGCTTCTTGGATTATTTGCTTAGCATACAGACTGAATAAGTATGGTGAAATGATACAACCCTGACACACACCTTTCTTAACTTTAAACCATGCAGTATCCCCTTGTTCTGTTCGAACAACTGCTTCTTGGTCTACATATAGGTTCCTCATGAGCACAATTAAGTGTTCTGGAATTCCCATTCTTTACAGTGTTTTCTATAATTTGTTGTAGTCCACAAAGTTGAATGACTTTGCATAATGAATAAAACACAGGTAAACGTAATTCTGGTATTCTCTGCTTTCAGCCAAGATCCATCTGACATCAGCAATGATATCCTTCGTTCCACATCCTCTACTGAATCTGGCTTGAATTTCTGACAGTTCCCTATTGATGTACTGCTGTAACCATTTTTAAATTACCTTCAGCAAAATTTTACTTGCTCATGATATTAATGATATCCTTCAATAATTTCCACATTCTGTTGGATCACCTCTCTTTAGAATGGGCACAAATATGGATCTCTTCCAGTCAGTTGGCCAGGTAGCTGTCCTCCAAATTTCTTAGCATAGACAAGTGAGCACTTCCAGTGCTGCATCTGTTTGTTGAAACATCTCAGTTGGTATTCTATCAATTTCTGAAGCCTTGTTTTTTGCCAGCACCTTCAGTGCAGCTTGGACATCTTCCTTCCGTACCATCAGTTCTTGATCGTATGCTACCTCCTGAAATGGTTGAATACTGACCAATTCTTTTTTGTTACAGGGACTCTGTGTATTCCCTCCATCTTCTTTTGATGCCTTCTGCATTGTTCAGTATTTTGCCCACAGAATCCTTTGAAGTTGCAACTCAAGGCTTGAATTTTTTCTTCAGTTCTTTTAGCTTGAGCTTGTTTGTCCCTTTAGGTTCTCTAACTCCAGGTCTTTGCACATTTCATTATAATACTTTACTTTGTCTTCCTGAACTGTCTTTTGAAGTCTTCAGTTCTTTTATGTGATCAATAATATATATATATTCAATCAAAACGTCCGTATATCATTCAAGAATGAAATGCATAAATAAATGGTGATATTTTCCTATAATGGGATATTAGACTTTGTCTCACATACTTTGGACATGTTATCAGGAGGGACAAGTCACTGGAGAAGGACATCATGCTTGATAAAGTAAAGTGTCAGTGAAAAAGAGGAAGCTCCTCAGGGAGATGAATTGACACAGTGGCTGCAACAATGAGCTCAGCATAACAATGATCATGAGGATGGCACAGGACCAGGCAGTATATTATGCTGTTGTATGTGGGTTGTTATGAGTCAGAACTGACTTGACGCACCTAACAAAAACCACAACAACATGATGCAAATGGTTAAGTACTCGACTACTAATCAAAAGGTTGATGGTTTGAACCCAGGTAGAGGCGCCTCAGAAAAAAGGCTTGGTGATCTGCCTCCAAAAAGTCACATCCTTAAAAACCCTATGGGTGAAGTCCTGGTCTACACACATGGGGTCACCATGAGCCAGAATTGACTCTAGGGTGTTTTGTTTTTTGTTTTTTTTTTTTACTGTATATATATGTATATATTATATATATAGCTGCGATGAGGGATTGATGGGCCACAGGGTACACATATTTTCACCTTTATTGATTTTGGTTGATTTAAAGTAATTTTTAATATTTATGCAATATTCAGTAGTTTATAATACAGTAACTTTTTAAATATCTTAAATTACTCAAATATTAAATTTGTGGTAAATTATAGGATATGGCTACCTCTGCAACAATTAATGAATAAATAATGAGCAATCACCATGAACTTTTAGGGAGTAGGAATACAAAGTAAAAATTTATAACTTTGTATCACAATTTGAAAAGAAAGCCATATACATGTCTCAGACAATCCGTGGTTACCTTTTGAGTCAAAGAAGTCTTACCATTAATTTTAGGTCTTTTGTTAAATACTGTGGAATTTGAAGAGTTCAAAGGATTAATTCCCACCACAGGTGGGCTGATGCAGCAGCCTCAAATTGCAATCGGTGCATGAAATTGTTGTTTCCAGAAGCCCGGGGTCTCTGTGGCACCATAGGCTCACTCATGACCCACTGCTTAATGCATTTCCACCAGGTATCTGTGATAGAAGTAACTTTACTTTTCAAAGTTTATTCATGTTGAGGGCAGATAAGGATGAAATATACTTTATTGATGCATCAAAGTGTTTGCTTGAAACTTTATTCTAATCAAATGCCTATTCTAAAGCTAAGATCATGTTTTGTTATTCAAAATGAAGGGAGAAAAAAGGCAGAAGCCTGCTTTAAATTTTAAATCGTGAGTGAGATACACTCTGCTGTGTATCATAACCATAATAAACGTTGGATATTTGTATACACCTATATTTCAAATACCACATTCTACTTATATAAATTAAGCACATTAAATTTGCTACATTGCTACAAAACATATCTGGTAGGAAATCTCAAGTTTACTGTATTTAGGAAATAATAAATAAGTGACTCTAGGGTTAGCGAAACAGCTGACAAGGCAAGAGGAAAAAAGATTACATAGGAGGGAAATAAGTCAATAACAAGCATGCTAGGTTACCTTCTATTTATAGTGAATTGACTGACACAGGCACAAGCATTCTAGAATGATTTGTGCTTAATTGAAGAGTTTGACTGGGATATCTACCTAAATATTTTGAAAGATAGACTATACTTACTGCTGTCACTTTCTCACTTCCCATTACTTTTTCACTTACTACAAACTGGTGCCTTCTTCCATCTTCTGCTGAAACTATTCTCTCAAAGGTCATGAAAAAGTCATATTTTATAAATCAAATGGCATCTTTACAATCCTCATTCAGATAGTCCAGAACATCCTGTTTCTTCATTTGGTCTCTGAGCGCCACAGTTACCAGCTCCCCCTACCCTCACGTTTCCTTTCTTGATCTGGTTTTATTTAAAACACAGTCAAGCCAAGAACTCAAATAGAAACTCCTGTGATTTAAAAACTGTACTTATTGGCATCCCAGAGTCCCTCCATGTCTAAAATGATCCAGTTATTGATGAGAGAAGGCACATATTTTAAGATGAAGATTTCAGACATAGGAATCAGATGGCCCGGGTTCAAATGCCATTTTTACCATCACTAGCTATTGGACCTGGTTGGTGCGAATTACATATAATTATTATAAGAAGCAAATAAGATAATGAATGTAAGTACCCTAAGTGACCTGTATTCTTTAAGACCTAATAATTTGTAATTGTTGTTGTTACTGCCTTTTTTGATAAAAATTAACAGCATTAGCCAATCTTATAAACTCACTAGAATCCACAGTTCAGTTCAGGCCAAACTTATTGACCATTCATACAAATATTTTTCCTGGTGTATTTAGTTCCATCTTGTTAATCCTACCCCAAATAAGCCCAGTATTTGGGCATGCCAGATTTTTCTGGGTAAATAATGGGAGGTATTCCAGAGCTGTTTGGCTTTTGGGCTGAGAGTTTAAAAATAAGTAAAAATTCCTTGGGCTCTTGAATGGTATAAGGGTTGTTGAGGCAGGAGAAACTCATGTACAGAGGTGAAGAGGCACAAGGACACAGCAGACTTGGTGAACCCCAGCTGGCTGAGTACTGCAGGAGTTGGTATCTATAAGGGGAGAAAGTGCACCCAAGGCCAGAGCAGAAAGCTCTTTTTACTTTAAACACTATAAAGGATCTCATTTGATTTATTCCTTTACAAGCCTAATACCAAGGCAAGGGCCTCAGAAAAAATCTTCAGCCTCATTAAAACCTGAGTTACAAAGCTTGATTCTATAGGGTACTCAAGAGTCTTTTTACTGAGAGATATGGTGTTCAACACTTCCTTTCCTTGATTCCCTCAAACTCTCCATTGCTAGCTCACCCCAGGTATAAACTGAAAGAAATAAAGCTCTACTCTCTCATTTCATAGGCTTACCAATAATAATCAACCCATGCTCAGGGAGGCCTAGAAGTGAAGTTATCTGTCATTTCTGTTCAGCACTGCAAAGAAGGGCAAAGGCATTGGTATAGACATAGTCTTTGCATCCAAATGCCGATTACTGAAGGAGATGGACACATTCAATGATGAGGCAAATCATTTTGGGCCATGACATTGAACTTAAGCTATCACTATGTCCCCCAAAAGATAATATATCCATTTTCCCCCCATTTGGAAATGAAGAGTAAAATTCTGTTTCAGGTCATACCTAATTTCAACTTGATATGTAGTATAAAAAACTAATCAAGGAAAATAAAATATTTAGTGATTCATTTTCAAGTCAGAAATCGCAACGCCTTCCAAATAATTATTTCAAAAGTCTGCTTAGGTCTGGGTTCTGAGTAGACAAACAGAAAGTTGAAGTATATTTGAAGTGCACTAAAAATTGGTTTCTGGTTGTATACAGGGGCCTTTGAAATTTTTCAGTAAAAGCACTCTTAACTGGTCTCTAAGGAACTCACTTGCAAATTTACTAGTACCTTTATGTCCCTCTGTAAACCATGCTGTCTGAAGCCTGAAGTGAATGCTTGTCCTAGTATGCTATCCTTGGACACCTGCATACTTGACCTTCCACCACCCAAGCTCTGTGTTTACCAGAGTCATCTATATTTCTTCCTCAAACGTTTTATGGTAGTTATACTTGTTACTGTAATCATATTGTCTAATTGAATTTTTTTTTACTGATAAAATATAAGTTTGAAATGAAAGAGTTGTGTCTATGAAAACCAGGTTCAATGCTTTCGAAAGGCTCAAGTATAGATGGTGTTGAATTGGGTGTAAGGACAATAACAGTAATATTGGAGGAAATAGTAAAAATCCAGAAATATGCTATGTTTATACTGCTTCACAAGTATCAATTAAGTTCTCACTTCACTTTAAAGAACCCAAACTAGGAGTTGTAGATGATGAAATTGTTGCTAGCTGTCATCAAATCAGCCCTCGACTCCTGGCGACCTCACGCACAATGGAACTAAACGCTACCAAGTGCTGTACCATCCCCATAATGGGTCGCAGATCTGACCATTGTGATCCATAAGGTTTTCACTGGCTGATTTTCAGAGGTAGGTCGCCTTTCCTGGATGATGAATTAGTATACATTTTATATACGAATGTTGATATGCGCCTCCATCTAATGAGCAGACCCATGCTCAAAAGAAAGTGTTTAGCCTTATTACAAAACATGCAGGGCTATTCCAAGTTAAAGTTAGCCATTTCTGTATGTATCTTGTCTCATGACTTCTGGCTTCAGTATATCAGGTTTTATTAACCAACCGACCAATCACAAGTTCCAATAACATAAGACAACTTAAACTGACCATTAGGACTTTCAAGGCACAAAGCAAGAATATCAGATACCTTCCTAAAAGCCTCAAATAAACAAAAATTAAGGTATATTAGCATAACGCTTGCTCAACCCTTTGTTTCTGCCTCACTCTGTTGAGTTCTTTATATGCTAAAAAGCATCCTAGAACACTTTGCACACATATCAAAAACTAATCACCATAGGGATTTAATTTTGCTTCAGAATATCTGTGAACAAATACTTATTTTAATGGCATTGGTTTGTATTTTCTTAATAGGAGTTACTACTGAAAAAGCATCTAGTAATAAGTATGAAAATACTGTGAAAGCTACAGAAGGGAGAAAAAGAAGAAAAAAATGCCCATCTCAAGAAAGGGTAATGAGACAATTATTTTCTCTATGGATGAGGTTATCTCTATTAATAAGACAGTTGGTTTCCCTAATCATTTCATCAAATACCATGTTTAAATACAGATTACTGGTACTCAAAGTTAGGTATAATGTACTGATTTTATTTGAATATGCACTATATGTTATTATTAAAATTCTGTATCTGTGCTGTAGTGACTATTTTACTTTACTGTTATAGTTAGAAATGTCTTTTTGTGGTTTCTTTAGTTTGTATTTAAGATGTAATAAAAGCTGAGGCTACTTAGAATAATAAGTAAGTTTGTGACAAGTTGTATAATTTAATGACTGCTGCTTGGGGCCCTCATTTTCCCGTTTGAGATTCTACCCCAGTTTAATAATGAATGCCATAATTTGATGTTCTACCTGAGCTGGGATATGCAGAGTTCAGTGAACTCTTCGCAGCAGGACTTTTCTTTTACTCTCATAAAAGTCATTCTTTAATTCTGGAAATCATTATTCCAATATTTCACAGTCTTTTAAAAGTATCACAGAAGCAAGTACACTTTGCATATATTCTAACTTCCTTTGTTGGAAATGAATTGCTTTGTTCAAAACACAAATTGATTAAGTCCTATGTTTTCCTGCTGCATAGGAATTTATTTCATGTTGGAATCCCAATACTATGTATATCAATAAAATAATGGCATAGTACAACATAAAAGAATTACACTGGAAGTGGGGGCAGAGGCTGGATGTAGAATACTGGTCCTGAACTTCTTTTTCAGAATTATACAAGCCAATATAAAAAACCAAAACCTACTCATAGTGACAGAGGACAGAGTAGAACTGCCCCATAGTGTTTCCAAGGAGCAGCTGGTAGAGGCTGACCTTTTGGTTAGCAGCCAAGCTCTTAACCACTGAACCACCGGGGCTCCGTACAAGCTAATATAGTATTCTGAAATCATTTTTAATAGAAAATAGTGACCAGTAATGTAAAAGTCATGTCCAACGAAAGTCATTACCAATGAAATTAAATTTTAATTTTCAATCCATAAATCAAAAAGTTTTGTAGCACTGCCTCAAACACATTCTGATAGCAAACACGTGAGATGATATGTATTTGCAGTGATTTTATTTGGAAATGCTCTTATTTCTTCTTGAAAAACACTAGACTAGGAAGAAGAACCTGGTGGTCTACTTTTGAAAAAATTGGCCAGTGAAAATCTTATGAATAGCAGCGGAACATTGTCTGATACATTGCCAAAGATGAGCCTCTCAGTTGGAAGTCACTCAAAATAAGACTGGGAAAGAGCTGCCTCGTCAAAGTAGAGTTGACCTTAATGACGTGGACAGAATCAGACTTTCAGGACACTCATTTGCTGATGTGGCACGACTCAAAATGAGAAGAAATAGCTGCAGGCATCCATTAATAATCTGAATGTGGAATGTACAAAGCATGAATCTAGGAAAATTGGAAGTCATCAAAAATGAAATGAACCACATAAAGATTGATATCCTAGGCATTCTTGAGCTGAAATGGGCTGGTATTGGCCATTTTGAATTCGACAATTATATGGTTTACTATGCTGGGAATGACAAATTGAAGATGAATAACATCACATCCATCGTCAAAAAGATCATTCCTTGTAGGAAGACCAGTTAATATGACTATTATTGAAATTTACGCACCAATCACTAAGGCCAAAGACAAAGAAATGGAAGATTTTTATCTTTCAGACTGATTTTTACCAGTCTGAAATTGATCAAACATGCAATCAAGGTGCACAGATAATTACTGGGATTAGAATGCGAAAGTTGGAAACAAAGAAGAATGCATAGTTGGAAAATATGGCCTTGATGATACAAACAACTCCAGAGATCACATGATAGAATTTTCAAGAGAAATGACTTATTCATTGCAAATACCTTTTTTCAACAACATAAATGGCGAATATACAAGTAGACTTCACCAAATGGAAAACACAGGAATCAAATCAACTACATCTGTGGAGAAAGATGATGGAAAAGCTCAATATTATCAGTCAGAACAAGGCCAGGGACCGACTGCAGAAGAGACCATCAATTGCTCATATGCAAGTTTAAGCTGAAGCTGAAGAAAATCCAGACAAGTCTGTGAGAGCCAAAATACGACCTTGAGTATATCCTGCCTAAATTTGGAGACCATATCAAGAATATATTTCACGCATTGAATACCAGTGTCCAAAGACCAGATATGTTGTTGGATGACAGCAAGGACATCATACATGAAAGAAAAAGGTCATTAAAAAAAAAAAACAGGAAAGAAAGAAAAGACCAAAATGGATGTCAAAAGTGACTCTGAAACTTGCTCTTGGACATAGAGTAGCTAAAGAGAATGGAAGAAATGATGAAATAAAATAACTAAAAAGATTTCAAAGGGCAACTCAAGAAGACCAAGTATTATAATTATATGTGAAAGACCTGGATTTAGAAAACCAAAAGGGAAGAACATGCTCAACATTTCTCTAGCTGAAAGAACTGAAGAAAAAAAACTCAAGCCTTGAGTTGCAATTTTGAAGGATTCTACGGTCAAAATATTGATGACACAAGAAGCATCAAAAGAAGATGGAAGGAATACTGTAGAGTCACTGTACCAAAAAGAATTGGTTGACATTCAGCCATTTCATGAAGTAGCATATGATCAAGAACCAATGGTATTGAAGGAAGAAGTCCAAGCTGCACTGAAGGCGTTGGCAAAAAACAAGGTTCCAGGAATTGATGGAATACCAACTGACATGTTTCAACAAACGGATGCAGTGCTGGAAGTGCTTACTTGTCTATGCCAAGAAATTTGGAAGACAGCCAGCTGACAGGAAGAGATTCATATTTTTGCCCGTTCCAAAGAAAGGTGATCCAACTGAACGTGGAAATTATCGAGCAATATCATTAACATCACATGCAAGTAAAATTGTGCTGAATGTAATTCAAAAAGGGTTGTAGTAGTATATCAACAGGGAACTGCCAGAAATTCAAGCTGAATTCAGAAGAGGGATATCATTGCTGATGTCAGATGGATCTTAGCTGAAGGCAGAGAATACCAGAAAGATGTTTATCTGTGTTTTATTGACTATGCAAAGGCATTCAACTATGTGGATCATAACAAATTATGGATAACATTGTGAAGAATGGCAATTCCAGAACACTTAATTGTGTTCATGTGGAACCTGTACATAGATCAAGAGGCAGTCATTCTAACAGAACAAAGGGATACTGAGTGGTTTAAAATCAGAAAAGATGTGCATCAGGGTTGTATTCTTTCACCATATTTATTCAATCTGTATGCTGAGCAAATCTGAGAAGCCAGACTATATGAAGAAGTATACAGCATCAGAATTGGAGGAAGACTCATTAATGGCCTGTGATATGCAGATGACACAACCTTGCTTGCTGAAAGTGAAGAGGACTTGAAGTATTTACTGATGAAAATCAAAGACTACAGCCTTCAGTATAGATTACACCTCAACATAAAGGGAACAAAAATCCTCACAACTGAACCAATAAGCAACATTATGATAAACGGAGAAGAGACTGAAGTTGTCAAGGACTTCATTTTACTTGGATACACAACCAAGGCCCATGGAAGCAGCAGTCAAGAAATCAAATGAGGTATTGCATTAGGTGAATCTTCTGTAAAAGACCTCTTTAAAGTTTTAAAAACAAAAATGCCAGTTTGAGGACCAAGGTGTACCTGACTCAAGCCATGATATTTTCATTTGCCTCATATGCATTCGAAAGCTGGACAGTGATTAAAGAAGACCAAAGAAGAATCAATGCATTTGAATTATGGTTTTGGTGAAGAATATTGAATGGACTATGGCCAGAAAAACAAACAAATCTGTCTTGGAAGAAGTACAGCCATAGTGCTCCTTGGAAGAGAGGATGGCAAGACTTCGTCTCACATACTTTGGATGTGTTATCAGGAGGGATCAGTCCCTGGAGAAGGACATCATGCTTGGTAAGGTAAAGGGTCAGTGAAAAAGAGGATGACCCTCAATGAGATGAAATGACACAGTGGCTGCAACAATGGGCTCAAACATAGCAATGATTGTGAGGATGGCACAGGACCAGACAATATTTCGCTCTGTTGTACATAGGGTCGTTATGAGTCGGAACCAACTCAATGGCACCCAACAACATAAGCGTCTAACGCCATTGTTATGTATTTAGGTGTATTTAGGTTGTTTTAGCTCATAGTTCCTCTGAGAAGATGAGCCAAGTTGAGGTTTCTTTTTAAATCTGGGTTTGTAGAATCTAAACTAGATATAGTACTTCATAATCACACTTTGTAAACAAAATCTGCTGTTTGGAGTGTAAAATTTCTTTACCATATTCAATTCATGTTTCAAGGTACAAACTGTATGTAGAAAGAAAATTAATTACTTGTATAGTCTTGTTATTTATTTTAGCTTGACAAAGGCTAACACATAAGCCAGCCATTTAAACATGTGACTATAGATATTTCCAGACATTTCTTTTAGGGTCTTCATTCAGTTCTGGTTAGAGTACATTTTCCTTGGCTTCTTTGATAATTATGAAAACAACATCTTCCCTTAAATTCTGTGCAAAACCTCTGTCTTGCCTTATCTTGAACTGCAAGTTAGAGGGGTTTCTGACTTAAAAATAATTTATTCAAATCACCATTAAATAACTTTTGACATATATGCCAAAAAAAGCTTTTTCATTTCTTTTAATCCTTTTCACCTTACACTTTGAAATATTTTTTTCTTTCTGTAGAATACTATCTTATTTTATTCATCGGCTTAACTTGCTTGTGTATATCATGTTCTGACATTATTCTCTGGATATCCTTCATTCCTTGTGGAGACCCCAGACATTATCTATATGGTCCATGTCTCATTAGCAGAATATCTGAACCTCAAGTTGAGCTCAGTGGCAAATGAAGTACCCCACTTATCCATAAAATTCCATACTGGAAGAAGGACAGATAAGCACTATAAAAGTTAAAAAAAAAAAAAAAATCCTTTCTTAGCTTTCTAGTTGTAGCAGGAGGCCGAATAATCAGTTTAGAACATAAGCCTGGATTTGAATCCTGACTGCTCTATTTATCATCTGTGTGATACTGAATGAAATATTTAATCTTACTGAGCCACAGTTTCCTAGTCTTTAAAATCAGGGTAGAAATACATGCCCCATAGGGTTGCTGTAAGGATTAAATGACATAACATATGCAAAACAATAGTATAGATCCAGACACATAAACCCAAAAACCAAAACAATTGCCATCCAGTCAATTCCAAATCATAGTGACCCTACAGGACAGAGAACTGCCCCATAGGGTTTCCAAGCCTGTAAATCTTCACAATAGCAAACTGCCACATCTTTCTCCTGCAGAGCAGCTGGTGCATTTGAACCTCAGACCTTTTGGTTATCAACCAAGCACTTAACCATTATGCCACTAGGTTTCTACCAGACACACAGAAGATACTTAATAAATTGCAACTGTTCCTATTTTTACTCTCATTATTTAGGATAGAGAAAAATGGTACCATATAGCCTAAAGCTTAGCCAGATGGTATCAATGCCCAATGGAGTAATCAGAGGTTATGCTATGCATCTGAACCATCAAAATTATATTAAGTCTTTAAGAGAGAAGTCTATTAGAACTTTTAGAAATGTTTTAATCAAAATAGTAAAGATGAAGCATAAAAAGAATACTTTTTCAGTATTGCTTAAAGCCATGTTAGAGGGAGATACTGGGAACATTATTATCAAGAGCAAAGAACTTATATACCCACTGTGGCCCTATGCCAGGAACTACTCAAAGAGAATCACATTAAGCTCCTGGGGTCTGCTCCCTGAGAGTTTACCTCTCAGCTTATGGTAGTCAGCGTTGTTTAGTATTTTGCTTCCTTCACAAAATACCTGATCCACCTAAGTATATTTACTCACAATGTTTCCCAATTCCCCAGGGTATTTTCTCTCCCAAATAGAAAAAAAAAGGAGACTTGTGAGATCATATGAATTTTGACATACTATTATAAACGACTTTGCACATTTTCTCAAATTGCTGTCTCCAGAACACAGTGCTGTAAGATGGTAATGGGCAAGCAAAGGGTATTTTTACTCAGGATTTATTACTGTAGGTATTCTGAGTTATTGGCATGCTAACGTCAATGAGCCTTTTCTAGAAGGAGAACTATAGCAGAATATCCAACATTACCCAAACTCATTTAATCATAAAATGAGTATTTTGAGTAATACATATTATGCCCTGGAATAATGCTTAAAGAAGCACTGTTTGAAAGATGCTGGTTTCCTTGTTTAAAAAAAAAAAAATCAAACTAAGGAAGTATCAGGTTACTTTTGCTAAGGTGTCCAAGATGAGAGAGCAGGGGAGGGAGGGAAGAGAAGGAGGGAGTAAAGGAGGGAAAAGAGGGAGGGAGGAAGGGTAGGGAGGGAGGAAGGAAAGAAGGAAACAGATCTAAGTGATTAAAAAGATGATGATTACATTTAGAATTATATTTTCTTTTTTCAGTTGTAGATCTATGTGGTACAGTGGTCAAGAGTTCGGTTGCTAACCAAAAGGTTGGCAATTCGAATCTATCAGCCACCCCTTGGAAATCCTATGGGGCAGTTCTACTCTGTCCTATAGGATCACTATGAGTTGGAATCAACTTGACCACAGTGGATTTAGATCTATGTGGAAAAGATTCATGAAGCAATTATAGCCATCAACTCACCGCTCTATTGTCTACCCAAACTGGAGCTTAAAAAAAAAGTTGCCTTGGTCTCAATTCCAATTCATGGTAACCACATGTATCACAGCTTCATAGGGCTTTTCTTTTTTGCTATAATCTTTATGGAAGCAGTTTGCCAGGCCTTTCTTCCACGGAGCTGCTGGGTGGGTTAGAACTGCCAGCTTTTGGGTTAGTACCAGCCGATTGTAAACTGCTGTGCCCAGTCTGCACACTCCTCAAACTGTAGATAATATGGTGAAAATCCAAAAATTATTTAAAAGACATTTTTATTTTTACAATTGGCCAGTGATGTTTCAGCTACAACTTCTTTTGCTGATAACACTCATTACTTACAGCCCAGGAATGATGGGAATGAAACAAGAAAAGGAAAGAAGGAAAACACTCTGAAGGAAATGGAAACATTAAACATTAATCTACATTTTCTATTTTCCACAAAAGTTTGTAATAAGCCATTGCTTTGGCTGATTATTTAACATTTTCTCTGCTTTGGAGACAACAAAGTAATACATTAGCCTCCCTTCCCCTCCCCTCTAAGAAAAGAAGGAAGGAATAAGAAGGAGAGCCGGAAGGAGGGAGGGAGGGAGGAAAGAAGGAAGGAAGGAACGAAGGAAGCCAGGAAGGAAGGAAGGAAGAGGACTTCCTAATTAAAGTAACACAAATCAAGCAAAGCTTTAAGTTAAGGAATACTAAGCTCCTCTCTCTCTCTTTAGGATCCCTGGGGGTGCAATAGTTAATTGCTCAGCTGCTAACCAAAAGGTCTTTGGTTCGAACCCATTAGCCACTCCATTGGAGAAAGATGTGGCAGTCTGCTTCTGTAAAGATTTCCAGCCTTGGAAACCCTTTGGGGCAGTTCTACTCTGTCCTGTAGGGTCACTATGAGTCAGAAATGATTTGATGACAGTGGATTAGGTTTGGTTTAGTTATCTCTATCTTCAGTATAAAATATCTTAAAGCAACTAGTAGTCTCTGCTGGCAGCTGCTCACTGTAGGAACAAAATAAAACATGGTAGCAAATGAAAAGAATTAAGGAGGTTTTTTTTTTTTTTCCAAACCAGGGGGAAATTTTACTTGAGAACTATGTTATAATGCATTGAATCACCAATTGCATTTTATTTTCTGGGATTCTAACTTTGGTTCAACAGCTACTTAGGACCTTCACTCAGGTCAGACAGCTAAAATACATTTGAAAAACTACAGGGTTAGATAGCATCTTCAACGTAACTTCCAACCCCAATAAGTTCCCTCATATGTCCATAAGATGAATTCATGGTAAAACTTAAGAACTAATTGGGGTTATGAATATTTGAAGGAGGTAGAAGTAGAAGGAAATGGGTTAGGGGGATGTATATTTATAGTTCTTGTTACAAAATGGAGCCCTGGTGGCACAGTAGTTAAGAGCTTGGCTACTAATCAAAAGGTCAGCAGTTCAAATCCACCAGCCACTCCTCGGAAGCCCTATGGGGTAATTCTACTCTGTCCTGTAGCATCACTATGAGTCAGAATCATCTCGATGGCAACGGGTTTGGTTTGGTTTTGTTACAAAATGGTGACCAGTAACAGCAAAGTACATTCACAATCAATGAAACTACTCTTTTCCCAAATAGGAATACTGTCTACATGCTACAGACTGAAGTACATAGACACTAAGCTGATTCCAGTATGATAAATATTATGAGTATTTCAAAAATAATCAACCATGTAATGAGTCCTAAATATGTTCTTATCCATTACATTATCTACTTGTTATCTCTGTAGGATATTATTGACATGTTATGTATGAGAAATTATATTACATATCAAAAAGTTGGATAAAATATACCGTATTATAGCTGAAGAAATTAACCATTTATAAACCACTATCATAATACATTTGCTATATCAGAAAAGGACTGAAAAGTAATAAAAATGTGAGTGAATATTTTAATAATTAAATATCTCTCTAAACTAATTTATGATATTCACTTATATGCAAATATTTGGACATTTTACTAATTCTATATAAAAGGACAAGAAACTATTTCTAAAAACTTTCCTATTCAGAAAATATCGCTTTTAAGCAAACATAATCAATATTGTGTTTCTTCAATCATCTTTAATGCTGTATTTACCACCTTCAAGTTAAATACTAATAAATCATGAGTACTTTACACTACATTAGCCATTATTCCATGTGCATTCGTTTATTCCAATAGCAGAACTGATTTTACTGTGAAATTACAGACTATTGAGTTCATGTCACCTAGTGAATGCACTATGGGCTTCAGTTTCAAAATTCAGCACCAAAGTTAGTATGTATATGTTCAGGAAGAATGTTGACAGGGCTTATTCTAGAAGATCCTGCTGTTTTTTAGAAGCTGCTTGATTTCAGGAGTCATACTGCGCTACTAATCAGAGCAGAATTGCACAACATACTTTCACAGGCTCAAAGGGCTCTCCGCACAGCTGTGGGAGTCAGCCCTCAGCTCTCAGGCAGAAGTCACCAGCCCTCCCCCTCCTGGAGAATAGACTCCTAAGCAAAAGGCAGGCTCTCTGGAAAAGGTGGTTAGAGCGTCCCAAGGATAAGGTGTCCTGGCAGGATGCTCTGCTGTCTTAGGGAACAGAAGCATCTTTTCAAAGGGGAGAAGACAGAGGCAGAACTGGGAATTTCACTGTTACTGAGTAGCAAAAAATATGACTATTCTGGTCTTAGTTTGCCTACTTATTAACTGTGACTTTGGGCATGTTAATTCCACTCTCCCAGCTTCAATTTCTTCACCTAGCTAATGGGGATATTGAATAGCTGCAAAACAAGGTGATATAATGTGCGTGGCATAGAGGACATTCAGTTCAGACGTCATTTTAGTAGTTATATACATGAGGACTAAGGAGTTCAGTGGTGTAGTGGTTAAGCCCTCGGCTGCTGTCTGAAAGGTCTTCGGTTTGAATACACCAGCTGCTCTGTGGGAGAAAAGACCTGGCGATCTGCTCCTGTAAAGATTACAGCCTAGAAAAACCTATGGGGCAGTGCTACTCTCTCCTAAAAGGGTCGCTATGAGTTGTGATCAACTTGATGGCACACAACAACGACATGATGACTATTTCACAAGACAGAATAATAAAAATAAATCAACTTTACAGATCAAGCTCATCTGTTAAATGTCTTCGTTTTTCCTGATCAGGGTGTCATAGCTCAATTTTACAGATTAAGTTATTTTAATCTATTAAATGTCCTTGTTTTTCCTGATCAGGGTCTCATAGCTGTTGTCTGCTCAGCCATATAAAACACTGTCCACCATTTTTTGCAATATTAGGTAAATTCCATTATATAACCTTGTGTTATTAATGGTTACTGATAAACTTAAATGCTAATATGTCTCAGTGATTTTGGTACTAAGGCACTAAATCGATCTTTTCATGGCTGGAAAATTTTATTTTGATCCTTTAACAACTTGGAATCAGGTTTTGAAACCACCACAGAGGATCATTTTTAAGCATGCTTCAAAATGTCACCACGTATGGTTATTCATCACCACATCCCCGGGCATGTCAAATTTTATTAGTGTGACATGATAGAAAGTGACAGGAGAGACACTATTGAGCCTGATTTACTGCACACATGTACACATACAAAGTGTAAACAAAGAAACAATAGTAAGCACTGTCTCAAAATGCAGTTGCCAAAATTATGGTTGGAATCGACTCGATGGCAACAGGGTTTTTTTTTTTTTTTAATCCAGATTACAATAGAGTTAATTAATTATCAAATTAAGAATCCCTTTTAAATATGTTTGACAGTGAGATATTCTAAAGGACAGGATCTGACTGGAATTACCCTTGATCAAAGTTATTGAGGATAAAGTGGTAAGTAGGTCCAAATACCACAGCATCACTCAGCCACACAAAAAAAGCTTTTACACTCAGCTAGTAGAGATGCGTTTACACCATATATTTGTTTGATTTGGACTCTTTTCTCTGAGCACTCAGCGAGTGTTCCAGTGACCCTCTAGGAAAATCTAAGTCTGAGGAACTTACCGAATATTTTATATTCCTTGTGTTGATTCTCCTTAAACCTTCCCTAAGCAGAATGCTGAACCATGGATGGAGGGTTCTTATTCTTTTGTGAATGTTTTCCTCGTAAGGGATTATTGAGCAGAGGCTATGTAAATACTTTATTTCAAGCCAGTAAGCAAAATCCTGTGCCTATAGTTGAAGACTTCATGTGTTAAGTATTAGAAGCAAAAAAATGCTTTTTAAGGGAGTATTACTAGATGTTGACTCATGAAGTTAGTGACGATAACTAGGGATTTGTAATAATGTTATTGTTGTTGTTAGGTGCCATCTAGTCAGTTCCAACTCATAGCAACCCTATATACAACAGAACAAAACACTGCCCGGTCCTGCGCCATCCTCACAATCGTTGTTATGCTTGAACCCGTTGTTGCAGCCACTGTGTCAATCCATCTTGTTGAGGGCCTTCCTCTTTTTCGCTGTTGTAATAACAGGAGCCACTATTTATCCCATGCCCACTCTGTTCTATGCTTTACCTTCACCACCGTGTTTCATTAACCCAACTCTCTGTGGTATGTAATCTTATCACCATTTACAGGTGAGGAAAATGGAGCTCAGTCTGACTGGGAAATATGACTAGGATCACAGAACTAGAAAATGGCAAAGCCAAGTTTGAATCCAGCCCTACCTAATCCCAAAGCCCTTGCTCATTAAAATCTGCAGTGGAGGCTCTTTGACAGTACAAAGGCGTGTGGACCAAAGGTATTTCCAACCACTCTTCTTGTTCAGGCTTTTGTATGCGCTAGCACACTCCAGCTCCAGATTCAGGTTGGAGATTAGGTCAGAGTCAGCTTGTAGATGCAAGGACTAAATGATTAATGGAGTTTATCTTTTATTCAGGAAACATTAATTAACATTTTTCTTTATGCAAGGCAAAATCCTAGATGTTGGGAATAGAGTTATCTCTAAGCAAATCTACTCCTCTTAAGGTACTGGGAGGCTTCTTGGACCTTATCACCAGGATAATAACTCAGAGACCTATAGTGGAATCCAGGAATGTGTAGTCATTTATTTAAAGTTACTCAAGAAAATTTGATATTCAGAAAGTTTGGAAACTATGTATTGTATATGATAAATGTTTTCTCAAAGTGCTGATGGAGTTCACAGCAGGGAGAGGTTAATTCTTCATTAAGAGTTTTAGGGACTGTATCACAGAGAAAAGACATTTTAACTGAGTCTTCAAAGAAAGTTCCTCATTTACCAGGTGGAGAAACACATATGAAGTTGTGAAAGGCAGTTTTAAGTAGGGGAATAGCTTGTGCAAAGGGATGGGGATGAGGAGATGGGCTGGAGAAGACAAATAAGAAGTGCAGGAGATGAGCTTAGAGAAAGAGTTTAGGGCCGTATTATAAGATGATTTCTATGCCTTCATAGGTATAATAAACTATAACCCTGTATTCACTGGGGAGTACTTAGAGATTTTCAGTAAGGAGGACAAGAATAAGATTTGTATTTTATATGATTATAAGCTAGGAGAATTAGAGTAGACTGGAGTGGAGGAAAGACACCAGTCAGAAGGCCAACGCAGTAATTCAGGCCAAGAAGGTGAGAGCAGGAATTGACAAGACGGCCCTGTAAGTGGAGAAGAGAAAATGCTCCCAGAGATGTTTCAGAGATGAAGCTGACAGGACTTGCCAACAGAATGGGTGGAGAGGAGTAAGGTGGACTGAGGAGTAAAAGATGACTACATGATTTTTAGCTTAGAAGAGTATACGAAGGGCAGCACCAATAATTTAAAGAGAATACCAGGTGATGATATGCTTTAGGAAGAGGAGAAATGCAGGGACAAATATTCTGAACTGAAAACTCTGTGGGGCATTTGGGAGATGTTTCAACCAAGTCTGGAGCTCAGAAAAGAGGCTGAGGCTAGAGCTAAGTAATCATGCTGTGGGTTTGTTGAGATAAATCTTTTTGTTAAGCCACAAATTAGGGTTAGGGTTGGATTAGGTTTGTTGATATAAGAACATCCCTTATGATGCTTTTATTCCAAAACACTTGAAGAATAAGCTGTTAATTTCCATCAATTCTATTTTATGCTTTTAATCATTAAGTATATTTAGACGAGAAACTATTCATCTAAATCACAGTATTAGCTTTTAGTATATTTTCCACTTTAGTTTCAATGACTTATTTTCAGATTTTTTGAAAAGAATTTTTCAAGTCAAATCTTTTCCTCACAAAGAGTCAAGTTCTCTCCTGCTTTTTCCTTCTTTATGTAAGTGCCCACAAACAAAAGACAGAAAAATATTTGAACCAGACACTAGAGAAAGGTTTGGACTTATTTGCCTCCCATTGACTTCGTACAGGAGTTTATTTTCAGAGTGAGGTACACTCAGGGAGTTAAGTGCAGCACAGTATGGTTAAATCCAGAAAATCCTGATGTTCATCTACACATAATCTATTGTGCATCACCCTGTGACTTGTTCACATTGAAAGGTCAATGTCAATTCACTAGGAGATATAGGATTAAACTTCTAAGTCCTAACATGATTATAGGGCTGTGCTTAACTTCACTATATGCTGCCTTTCAAACACAGCTTTTTGTACTTAGAAACCTTTCGTCACCAAATCTCATGGATGTTTTATTCCCTTTACCTTTATAATAGAATTCACCTTTGAATTGGTTCTCTATGATTCAGGGAAAGATGACTGCCAAAGATAATTACTCCACTGTGATTAATGAATCCTTTTCAAAATCACAGCCCCAGATTGGAAGTCTGATCACTTTTATAACATCAAAGAATATTATTATCAAAAGATTTCATTCTTTATCACTTTGTTAAAAAAATTAATGTCCCGTTACGTTTGATAGGTGACAATATGTTCATCAAAGAAGTGTTTTAGTACATGCTTTACAGCTTTTAAAAAGAAAAATGACAGCTACAACAATCAAAAGCTTTCTCACTAATTGTGGATAAAACGTGATAGTTGAGAACAATGAATCACTAATAAGCTTAGGAGATTTTGACATTTCTTTTTGATTAAATAGGATGTGTTAATTAATTTGTATTGCAGTTAACACGTTTTTGATTTAAAGTGATTTGAAAAAATAAGAAAAATTTTGAGCTTAAATATTCCCAACTTAAGTATATTCCATATTTATCAGGAGCTACCCGAGGCACTCGTTTCGAGCAAGCTGTATTTCATGTGGGTCTTGTCATTGGTCTAAATATAGACAGCACCACTAGCAGAGAGCCTGTTCCACCCAAGTTTTCTCCCCACTTCTCCTCCTGCATCTCTGCTAGTCACAGGTAGCTGGGGGTGGCTAGAGTGCCAGGTGTGTGGGAGAAAAACAGAAAAGGGAGAAGAGTAAATCCCACCATGGCTTCTTTCTCCTTCCTTGCTGGTTATCAGGTTCTAAGTAGTTCTCACTCAAGCAATTAAATGTTCAATGATTGACATCTTTTGAGAAGGCAAGAAATAAACATTTGAGCTTATTTTCTCTTTGACAGGTGTAGAATGACAGTTTTTGTGTATTTGTGTACCAATATTTACAACTCTGCCTTTTTCTTGTTTTTTTTTTTTTTTTTTTTTTTACAAACTAAGAGTTAACATCTAAAGGAAATATTTTAAAAGTTATTTATCTAAGGAAGTGATGGAAAGACACCCATTTAATTACAGAAATGACTACTACTAATAAAAATCTCCCTGGAGGAGGTGGGCTTCCACAAAGATGTAGACAGAGAGGAAAGGAATCACTACTTCTTCAGACACCTACTGTGAGCCTGGCATTTTTCACATATGTTATCTCATTTAACTCTTGCACCAATGTTCACAAGTCTATGTTATTGCTCTAATTTTATAGCTGTGGAGTGGATTATCAGAAAAGATTGTACTTTGACAAGTTACACAGTTGGTAAATGTCTGCCCAGATATCAAAGCCTGGTTTTTTTATATCATACTGCATCTTATTTGAGAAATGTCATTGTTCATTTATTGTCTCTATGTTTCTTTTACTCATTCTAAAAATACGTTTTAACTATCTCCTATACAACAGGCACATAGGAGGTTTACACAGATGAAAAACATGATTCATGTCCTCAATCTAGAAAAGGGGGGGCCAGGCAAATGAACAAAGAAGTGAAATAAAATGTAAATGCTATAATGGAATTACGGCTAAAGGACAACGGTGAACAAATGACGTAAGAGACAATGTTAAAGAAGTGGTTTTTTTTGTTTGTTTTTAAGCAAGTGTTCATAATTGGAGGAGTGAGAGGAGGAAGAGACTCCAGGCAAAGATCATAGTATCATGAATAACATAAAGACACGAGAGAGCCTGTTATGTTTAGAAAACCGCAAAGTGGTTGAAGTTTGAATTCCTTGCAGGTAGAGCACAGTGAGACAAAGGCTAATGAGATAAAATACAGGCAGATAATAAAGGGCCTCACATGCCATGATACTTACCTAATTCACTAGAAAGATGGAGAAAAACAATGACAAAGAACGAAAGAATGAGGCTTGCATTTTAGCAGCCTCACTGACAGCAGTGCGGAGGACAGAACAGGATATTAGGCTGGAAGCCGGGAGACCAGATATAAGTCCATTTCAAAGAGTTCAGTCAAGAAATTCAGCTAAGGCAGAAGAAACAGAATTTAGAGGAGAGATCAGATATTAATCCGTTGCCTTTAAATTGATTCCAAGCCACGTGTGTCCAGAGCTTCCAACCAGTTTGAGCTGATTCAGTCATGGTCAATGAAGTGAAACTGTAACAGACTCGAATTTTTCAGTTGGGTGATCCAGAATGGTAACTGGAAAAAGATAAATTAGGGGTCAAAGTCCTGGAATGGGAGACTTGGAAGAGGTGTAGTGAGCTGTTCCAGGAGCCTGTTGCTTGAGAATGAATTATTGGCAGGACTGTGGAGAGTGACACATATTCAAAGCTGCATGGTAGGTCATCATCTTAGAGCAGGTCACTGCTGTTTCCCACTCTGTTCAAAATCCAGTGGGCAAGAGCTTTGGTTGCTATGCAACACATACACTGCCCTTGTTTTCTAAGAGGGAGACTGGGTTTCTAGCAGGGTTTCAACCCATAATTTTTCCCATTCTAGTTATCATTCCAGTTCACCCAAATTTTAAAACTTTCAGTCTGTTCCAGTTTTGCTTCCTCTGCCATGACTGAACTGGGAATAACTGGCCCTGTGTGTGTCAGAGTAGAGCTGTATCCCATAAGGTTTTCAATGTTAATTTTTTGGAAGTAGATTGCCAGGACTTTCTTGCGAGGTGCCTCTGGGTAGACTTGAACCTCCAACCTTTCAGTTAGCAGTCAAGTATGTTAACCATTTGTACTACCCAGGGATGGTCAGGTATTAGGAATATGATTTAGTAGCATTTACATAATCAATGACTATTTGTATGTAAGACATTCCACAAAGGAAGAAATCTGGACTTATTCTCTGCTTTCTGGTTGGATAATGAAATGAATGTGTTGGAGTTATCCAGAATGCATTAACAAACATGAACCAGAAGCTGAATAAATAGTTCTGAACCCCAAAAGAGGGATCTGAAAGAATTTATCAGCAAACAGGTAATGTTTGAAGTCATAAGGGTAGATGAGATAGCTTTAGAAAGAAACATATGGTATATTAAGATAAATGGATAAAAAAATATGGAAAATAAAGGAAAGAATATGATGGGAAAGGCTAAATAATATAAAGAAGAGCTAACATAAATGGTCAAAATAGAAGTAGATGGGAGAGGGTGTCTCAGCATCTGCAGAGAAGACTCTTTCATAGAGAACAGTCCTCTCACTACATCAAGTGCCACAGAGAAGTCAAGTAATTTCAGTCAGAGGCAGAAACGTGTACTTAACTTGTGCACTGAAATCACTGAAGACTTTCAACAGAACAGTCTCAGAAAAGGGATATGAGTAGAAGTCAAAGGATAAAAAATCAGAGTCAATCAAAGGTGAGAAGGTGGTTCTATTCTTCCATGGAGCTGGGTGGGCCTAGACCTAATAACAGTTCATTGGGACTGCTTGCATTTTGAGACCCTGAAATGTTATAACTTTCCTTTTTTATTGTTCCTACTAGTAAAATAAATATTGCATCTCTAGAGACTAATGAGCAGGCAGATTCAGTGACTCTTCTCTGCTCGTGGGTAACCTATAGAAGAGAAGCCCTATTAAAAAACTAAATAGAATATTATTATTATCATTATTATTATTAAAGTACTGACATTAGAAAGAGAAGCCAGCTCACCGGTCCCCGACACTGAGAAGAAAGGAGCAGGGAGACAGAAAGGTCAGGTGAAGACAACTGAGAATCAAAACTTCACCCTGCTGCTTGACTCCAGCAGATACCGCCTCCTTCTTCGGGAATCCCGGTTGGTTGCACGTCTTCCAGAACTCCAGTCTCCTTACCTCACTATTCTTCCCTCACCCCCTCCCCAATTCTAATTCTACTAGAACTTTTGAGCCATGTCATTTGATTAGAATCCTCCCCTGGTTTCAAGTAACCAAATGGTAAATGCTGATAGTGAACAATAGGAAGATAACGATGTTTATGAAATAGTATATTTTGAGCCTTAGCTTCTAATAATATTAACATAGTTTACAATTTTCATTTAAAAAGTTATGATATTTGAGATTATTTAGTTAAAATCTATGCATTCTACCTGAATGATATTAAAAAATATTTAAAGATTAAGGGGGCAGGGACAAAGGCCAATCAAAACAGATGGCCGCTGAACTGGAACAGAATCTGCTCTTCATACCCTAAGGAAGCTTGTCACCTGAATATTACTCTGGCATACACCCAGGATATACACAAAGATGTCAGTCAGTGGTAGTGGCAATTTAGGCTAAATATGGGAACGAGAACATATTGAGGTGAATTTAGTTCTGTTGATACCAATAGTTTTTTGTTTTTTTTTTAAAAAAAAAAAAGCAACCAGTAACTAAGTCTTGAAATTTTTTAAAAGGATAACAGTTTTTTTGTTGAAACAATGATTCATATTTATGAAAAATTCAAGCAACAGGAAAACTGTAATGAACGAGATTTTGAATCACCTAAAACCACACCAATGAGAAATAACTGTCATTAAAATCGTGTGAACATAATTTTAAACAATTTTTCTGCATGTATACAGATACAAAGCTCAATGTATTGAAAAATAGGATAATATTATACATAATTTTTAAGTAAATAACTTTTAATTTTATTTGAATTTAACAGAAGAAAAGAAAGCACATTGAAACTGAAGAAACTGCTGAACCTCAGGCAAGTGTTTTCTTAATACGACCTGTGAGTTCCTAAAATCTCTCTCTACAGTAAAGAGAAAACTTTTGAAAAGTAAATTGGTGGTTTAAAAAAAGAATCTGCTGTAGTTTGGAACAGCATTAGTGGACTCCTTGATATGAAAGATAAAGAAGTTAGCTTCCTTATCTTACTTAAAAATAGATGGGAAAACTCTAAACAAAATATAGTACACCTAATACATATAAATAATAGTGCGTATTATCTCAATTGGGTTAATTCTAGGAACATCAGGGTGGTTTAACATTAGTACTTCTGTTAGTATAATAGGAATCCCTGGATGGCGCAAACGGTTAAGCACTGTATTACTAACTGAAAGCTTGGAGGTTTGAACCCACCCAGAGGCTCTTTGAAGAAAGGCCTGTGAATCTGCTTCTGAAACGTCACAACCATAAAAACCCTATAGAGGGCAGTTCTACTCACACACATGACTCAACAGCAACTGCTATTAGTGTAACACATCATAAGAAGAGAAAATAACAACAAAATTCTATCAAAATAGGTGCTAAAAAGTTATTTGATAACATTCAAAACTCATGGAAAACTAAAACAGGCAAACAAACAAAGCTATATAGGAGCGCTGTGGTGTGATTTAGACAGAGTCCCTTGCTGAGAGGTACATACAGGACTGCAGAGATGGCCTGTAAGCACAGATTCTTCCCTACCTCCCTCTCCCCTGCCACTCCTGGGCTCTGATCTACAGCTCTAATCAAAGGCTCTTTAGAAAGGCCTCTTAGTGGTGTGCCACCTACTTTGAAAGAAATTTGCTTTTCACAGGAGATCTAAAGAAGTTTACTTAGATGCTAATTCTCTACTACATTTTGGTCTATATTACAGAATACATAGCAGTTTTACATTTCATAGTAAAATTCATTTACAATCTTGTAGCCAGACACATATTATGAATATGAAACTTAACAGTAGTAGTCATGAAAAACATCTGTGGTTGCTCTTTTCAATGGAAAATAATATTTTCTGGGAGGTCAATTCTACATTAATGATTTTTTTTAAGAGAGATTCCAGGTGCTTGTAATGCTTACTACCATATTTCTAGATCACAGGATGTATCTTATCAACATGGGAATGTATGGATGATGATGCAAATGATAGACTATATTATTATTAATTAATTAAAATAATAAATTGGATCTAGGAGTTTCTAGATCCAATTTATAAAAGCAATAAAAATAAAATAAAAGCAATACAGGTCCAGTTCAGTCTTTACCAGTAAAAGAAGGTTCATGGGTCAAGACATACCAAACTTTTCCCAAATTGTCAGCAGAACATTAGTCGAGGAATTCCAAGTTTCATATTTGGTGGTGGCTGGGAGGTGACATATTTGAGTCTTATACATTCAAATTTAAATATTACAAAAATGACTCAAAACCAGTATGTTTTTTTTTTTACTTTCTAATAACATGATTTCCAGATTTCTTACATCTAAATGTACCACCGTTATATATATTACACCTAATACACATATATTCTTTTCTTTATAAAGCGTCTACTCTAATATTCTCTGTAGCAGATATACTAGTTCTTAGGTACTAATTTTAATTGTCTTTTTAATCATCTTTCCTTCCCTCTTTAGACTAATATGCTTTAAACACAGAGCCAAATTCTTCCAGTGCTTAAGCTATGGACTGGTTACTGATGTAGAAAATCACAAAATGTTCATACATCATCCAAAGGAACCTACCATGTACTTTGGGAGGGATTGGTCCCTCAGAAAGTTATCAGCCAGGTTCTCCTTGCTTTCTCTTCCTACAGATAACATTTCACTCTTTATTTTTACTCTATTCATGCTTTCGCATTGTGTCTATTGGGGAAAAGCACTTAATTTCACAACTGTACCTCTTGACTAATATTTAAACTTGGCCCAATAGCAAAATATAATTTTAGAAAGGGAAGGAATATTGAAAAGGTCTAAGACGTCTATAACACTCTTGATCTTTTTAGCACTCTTAAAACCTCACACTTTCCAGATAAAGTGAGATGCAGAGAGGATTAAGTGACCTACCTAAGAACACAGATTTAATTAATACAAAAAAATGTATTGGCGGTCTGGCCAACAGATCCTAGCCCTACACTTTTTCCAATAAGACAGCTTTTCTCTCTCAACATGTGTTCAACTGGATCATCTGAAAGAGAATCACTGTATGTACTTTTACATTTGCAGATTCTTGGGCGCCATCACACAACTACAGAATCAGGTTTTCCATTATGTATGCTGTTGTTGTTAGATGCTGCTGAGTTGGTTCTGACTTGTAGCAACCCTGTGTACAACAGAACAAAACACTGTCTGGTCCTGTGCCATCCTCACAATTGTTGTTATGCTAAAGCCCACCATTGCAGCCACTGCGTCAACCCATCTCGTTGAGGGTCTTCCTCTTTTTCACTGACCCTCTATTTTACCAAGCGTGATGTCTTTCTCCAGGGACTGCTCCCTCCTGATAATATGTCCAAAGTATGTGAGACATAGTCTCGCCATCCTTGCTTCTAGGAGCATTCTGGTCGGACTTCCTCCAAGACAGATTTGTTCGTTCTTTTGATCATTCATGGTATATTCAGTATTCTTTGCCAACACCGCAATTCAAAGGCATCAGTTCTTCTTCGGTCTTCCTTATTCATTGTCCAGGTTTCACATGCATATGAGGCGATTGAAAACACCATGGCTTGGGTCAGGTGCACCTTAAGTCTTCAAGGTGACATCTTTGCCTTTAAACACTTTAAAGAGATCAATGAAATGTGTCTTCCATGGTGTTGATTGAGGATCCAAGTAAAAGGAAATGCTTGACAACTTCAGTCTTTTCTCCGTTTCCCATGATGTTGCTTATTGGTCCAGTTATGAAGATTTTTGTTTTCTTTATGTTGAGATGTAATCCATATTGAAGGCTGTGTCTTTGATCTTCATCAGTAAGTGCTTCAAGTCCTCTTCACTTTTAGCAAGTAAGGTTGTGTCATCTGCATAACGCAAGTTGTTAATGAGTCTCCCTCCAATCCTGATGCCATGTTCTTCTTCATATAGCCCAGCTTCTCAGATTATTTGTTCAGCATACAGATTGACTAGGTATGGTGAAAGGATACAACTCTGACGCACACCTTTCTTGACTTTAAACCATGCAGTATCCCCTTGTTCTGTTCAAACAACTGCCTCTTGATCTATGTACAGGTTCCTCATGAGCACAATTAAGTGTTCTGGAATTCCCATTATTCTCAATGTTATCCATAATTTGTTATGATACACACAGTTGAATGCCTTTGCACAGTCAGTAAAACACAGGTAAACATCTTTCTGGTATTCTCTGCTTTCAGCCAGGATCTATCTGACATCAGCAATGATATCCCTGGTTCCGTGTCTTCTTCTGAATCTGGCTTGAATTTTTGGCAGTTCCCTGTCGATATACTGCTGCAGCTGCTTTTGAATGATCTTCAGCAAAAATTTACTTGTCTGTGATATTAATGACATTGTTCAACAATTTTTGCATTCAGTTGGATCATCTTTCTTTGGAATGGACACAAATATGGATCTGTTCCAGTCATTTGGCCAGGCAGCTGTCTTCCAAATTTCTTGGCATACATGAGTGAGCACTTCCAGGGCAGCATCTGTTTGTTGAAACATCTCAATTGATATTCCATCAATTCCTGGAGCCTTGTTTTTTGTCAATGCCTTCAGTGCAGCTTAGACTTCTTCCTTCAGTACCATCAGTTCTGATCCTATGCTACCTTCTGAAATGGTTGAACGTCAACCAATTCTTTTTGGTATAGTGACTCTGTGTATTCCTTCCATCTTTTGATGCTTCCTGAGTCATTTAATATTTTCCCGTAGAATTTTCAGTATTGCAACTTGAGGCTTGAATTTTTTCTTCAGTTTTTTCAGCTTGAGAAATGCTAAGCATGTTCTTCCCTTTTGGTTTTCTATCTCCAGCTCTTTGCACGTGTCATTATAATACTTTACTTTGTCTTCTCGAGCTGCCCTTTGAAATATTGTGTTCAGCTCTTTATCATTTCTTCCTTTCGCTTTAGCTACTGGACATTCAAGAACAACTTTCAGAGTCTCTTCTGACATCCATTTTGGTCTTTTCTTTCTATCCTGTCTTCTTAGTGAACTTTTGCTTTCTTCATGTTTGATGTCCTTCCACAACTCATCTGGTCTTCGGTCATTAGTGTTCAACGTGTCAAATCTATTCTTGAGATGGTCTCTAAATTCAGGTGGGATATACTCAAGGTCATACTTTCACTCTTGTAGACTTGTTCTAATTTTCTTTAGTTTCAGCTTGAACTTGCATATGAGCAACTGATGATCTGTTCCACAGTTGGCCCCTGGCCTTGTTCTGACTGATGATATGGAGCTTTTCTATCGTCTGTCTCCACGGATGTAATCGATTTGATTCCTGTGTATTCCATCCAGCAAGGTCCATGTGTATAGTTGCCATTTATGTTTGGTGAGAAAAGGTATTTGCAATGAAGAAGTCGTTGGTCTTGCAAAATTCTATCATTCGATCTCTGGCATTATTTCTGTCACCAAGGCCATATTTTCCAACTACTGATCCTCTTCTTTGTTTCCAATTTTCGCATTCCAATCTCCAGTATTTATCAATGCATCCTAATTTCATGTTTGATCTATTTCAGCTGCAAAAGTTGGTTAAATCTTCAATTTCTTCATCTTTGGCCTTAGTGGTTGGTGCGTACACTTGAATAATAGTCGCATTAACTGGTCTTCCTTGTAGGCATATGGATATTATCCTATCACTGACAGCGTTGTACTTCAGGATACATCTTGAAATGTTCTTTCCGACAATGAATGCAACGCCATTCCTCTTCATGCTGTTCCTGGCATATGATTATCCAATTCAAAATGACCAATACTAATCCATTTTAGTGCACTAATGCCTAGGATATCAATGTTTATATGTTCCATTTCATTTTTGACAATTTCCAATTTTCCTAAGACTCATACTTCATACATTCCATGTTCTAATTATTCATGGATGTTTACAGCTATTTCTTCTCATTTTGAGTCATGCCACATCAGCAAATGAAGGTCCCAAAAGCTTGATTCCATCCACGTCATTAAGGTTGACTCTACTTTGAGGAGGCAGCTCTTCCCAGCTGTATTTTGAGTGCCTTCCAACCTGAGGGGCTCAACTTCCGGCAGTATATCAGACAATGTTCCACTGCTGTTCATAAGGCTTTCGCTGGCTAATTCTTTTCAGAAGTAGATGCCGGGTCCTTCTGCCTAGTTTGTCTTGGTCTGGAAGCTTAGCTGAAACCTGTCCTCCATGGGTGAGCCTGCTAGTATTTGAATACCAGTGGCATAGCTTCCAGCATCACAGCATCACACAAGCCCCCACAGTATGACAAACTGACAGATGCATGGGGGTCCATTATGTATAGCAATCTGCAATATTCAAAATATTTAAGAATCATTACAGCACAGACACAGATCAGTAACAATGAACTGAACTTAGTTCTAAAGGATGCCAGGTATCAACAATGCATAGCATTAGGAAACAAAACCAGTTGCCCTTGAGTAGATCCTGACTCATGGTGAACCCGTGTGTTTCAGAGTAGAACTGTGCTCCATAAGATTTTCGTGGCTGTGACATTCTGGAAGTAGACAGCCAGACCTTTCTTTTGAGGCACCCGTGGGTGAGGTCAAACCACCTACCTTTCAGTTAGTATCCCACCATTTAGGCCTTTGAGCCACCCAGGGACTCCTGGATAAGGGATAATGGTATATTTAACAGATGAATATCACTACTAACTTTATTTCTGAGAATGTCTGTACAAGCCCCTTGGTACTGCCAATTTGGAACTTCAAAATAGGAATCTACTAAGTGCTTCATTGTGCCAGGACTGCATGAATTTTTAGAAGGGTGAAATCTCTGAGATTAAGTACTTTCAAAGAATTTAGAGTTAAGAATCTTTCTACTATATGATTAAATGATGGAACTCTTATCTCAAGTTTTTGATAATGATGATTTTGACATTAAGATTTGTAAAGTGCTTTAGCATTCTTGTAATAGACTAACTGAGACTGCCTGTGCATATCCATTCAGTAAATATCAATTATTTACAAAGATGCAAAATAATAACTGTAATCCCATTTTCATAATTAATTTATTGCCAATTTCATAAATACTATAACATTATCTAATATAGGGTAACTGTCATTATTTATAATAGAAAGACCCACTTGTGACTTTATATTAGATTTACATATTAGAAATTCTTGGCCAAGAATTTGTACCTTCATTTAGAATGGATTTCACTTAGAAAGGCAAGACAAGTAAGTTCATGACTGGCAGCTCAAATTTTGTTTTTTTGGGCTTGTTTTCCTAAGAAGCCCTTGGGAAATTGATTTAAAATCCTGAACGGAAATTCAGTGAATAGATACTAAAAATTTACAACTGACAAATAAGTTGTGACCTGTCTCAGAGAACAAAATGAAAGCTTTGTGCAATAGGGTCAGTGGCTCTGACTTTAATTTCAGCTCAGGGGTAACCTCCTGAGGCCTTCTTCCACTGAGTGACAGGATAAGGAGACAGAAGCAGAAAATCCACCTAAGCTCCCAGGGCAGGAACTCAGAGAGTTTCCCAAAGAAGCCCTGGGAGTGACCCAGAAAAAGCAACGTAATTCTTACAGGCATCTGTCGACCTGATTGTTTATGACCAGCTTGTTTCTTCTTTAAGGCAGTCACAGAGAGAAAAGGAGTAAAAACTGAGATTTTTTTAACAAGGATTTCCATCAGAGAATGGAGAAGATTGAAGTATGCTCACATAAGGGACTATTCAACAGATGTAGCCACTACAAGATAATTAATTAAATTAGATTTTTCTAGGTATTGCCTGTCTGACATGATAGCCTGTGGTATGTGATTATTAAAAATTCTGTTCACAAAACTCTTAAGTGCCTGCATTTCAACAGCCAACATTTTCCTGGATAAATCAGGTTTTCTTTTCTTTTCTTTTTTTTTAAATATCTTTAGGGAAAATATTGATTTAATATTCAATTTGTTTTATTTTATTCACTAGACTACTAATACTAATATCCTAAAATAGATAGCATTATTTTGGAATTGCTTTAGGAATATACATCTACTCCTCACATATCAACTATCTCCTTATATGACATTTCACATTTATGACAATAGTAAAAAAAATCTATTATCCAACTATTTGGCACATTAATGAGGTAGCAGGCATGGGGGCAAGGGCTGCAAGAGTGTCCCTTCCTCCAGAAAGTTCTCTGGGTGGCCCTGGGAAGCTGAGCGGTGCCGCCTCACACCCTCCGCTCCCGCCTGTCAGAGGGGGCGCCCGGTTCAGCTGCCGCCCGAGACCTCCCTCTTGTGAAGCCATGGCTTCCTGCAGGATGCGCAGGCAACATCGGGCCAGCAGGCGCTTGTTCCGGGTTGCCAGCTCCCGTACGGCCTGAGGTCCTGCATCTCAAAATTGCCGTGGGGTGGGAAGGGAGGAAAGAAAGAGGCATTGGAAAGGGCGTTTGGAAGAAATGCATGAGAGTTTAATGACATCCCAAAGTGAACAGAACTGGGTATGAAGCCTCCGCCTCGGTGGTGCTGGGTGCCAGGCCAGGTTCCCAGCGACCTTGCAAGAAGCCCCAAGCCTCAGTGACTCACCAGGCCCATAGGGCAGAGCAGGCTCCAGGATCATCAAAACAGGGCTTGCAGGGGTGGGAGTGGAGCCCTGGGGACGGCTCTGCAAGGGACTCTGACCCAGCACAGGAGGAAGGTGAGGTGGTTAAGTCATGGGCCCTCTAGTCACACAGCCCGGCTTTATCCAGCTTTGTCTCCTCCAAGTCTCCTCCACAGAGGAATAATCTATAACTGGACTCGTTACGGTGAAGAACACATAAGTAAATCTCAGCTGTCATTATTTCTATTATCATTTTCTAAATCAAAAAAAATCGGACAAGTGGATGGTCTGAAAACAGAATAAAAAAGCTTCCATTTTCACATTATGCCAATTTTCACCTAACGACCTGGTCTTTGGAACCTAACCGTGTTGTTAAGTGAGGAGTGGGTTTGATCCATATTTTTCTGTGTTTATAGAAGGGAGGGTTAAAAGTAAATAAAAATAAAAGAAAATATTGAGTTATTTCAGGTGAGTGAACACCTTGCCTACATCTTTTCCCTGTCTTGCCTATACCCTCTTATTTGCTGTTTGTATGCTAGAAGCATCTGGAAGCTATACTGTAAAACTTAGTTATACCATACACACTGGGAACACTTTTACGAGCAACTAATATGGATAATAACCAGTAACAATAGCTAACATTCTTTGGAAAATTACTATGCGTGAGGTACTTTGCCAAGTATTTTACATGCAGTAACTTAATTAACCCTTTATAGCAATCCTAAAATAGAGATTCATATCCTAATTTTACAGATGGGAATTTGAGATTTAGAGAAGTGACTTGTCCAAAATTACAGGCATAAAAGGTGGCAGAGTTGGAATATGAATCCACATCAGCTTTACTCCTGAGTATATGCTCTATACTGTAATAATTTCCTCTTGTCATATACATGCAAAATAATGTAATAGTCGCTAGTCCCTGTAGTCATGATTTAAAAAAAAATAATAAAGCTGTTCAATTCAATGTGAAGTAGTGATTCTGACATTTTTACCTTAACAGTAGACCACTCTTTATGTCATCTGCTAGTATTCAAAATTTGTTGTTGACAAGTTGATTCCTACTCATAGTGACCCTATATGACAGAGTAGAACCGTCCCATGCAGTTTCCAAGGCTGTGAACCTTTACAGAAGCAGACTGCCATATCTTCCTCCCACAGAGCAGCTGGTGGGTTCAAACCACCAACCTTTCAGTTAGCAGCTGAACTCTTTAACCACTGTGCCAGTGGGGCTTCTTTGCTAGTATGCAAACAAATGCAAATTCAATGAGGAATGAAATCTTTATCATCCTTTTATAGCCAAAACAACCAATAGGAACCTGGCCTTTGGTCCCCAATATCTGGATGAGAGATTCAGATGACGATCGATTAATAGTTAAAAGCATATTAATGGCATGCTGATAATATGACCAATTTTTTTTTTTTAGGACTGCTTGTGGTAATTTATTTTTTATAGTTTATATGTTCATATATAAACACTTTAATTATACTATTTATCTTTAATAATGTTAATACCTTTAAATTAATTTTATTTGCCCCAGTTAAAGTTATCTTGATTATTCTGATTTCCTTAGTGTGAGAAATGTGCAGGAATTACTACTGAAATTTTTCAATACAGATCATTTTGATGATTGTCTATGCACATGGATGACTTTAGGAAGAACGATTGACTGTTGTTAATATCTGAAAGTTTTTCTTTTATTCCCACATCTAAGGGACCTGTATGGGAAAACTACTTCCAGCTTGTCAATTTCACCCATGGTTGGATGCTAAATTTATAGCAAAGAAGATGACTCACAATCTCAATACAACCACTCTTAGAAATTCCTGATTGATAATTTCTAATGCTGTATCATTATCCCCACATTTAGATTAATGTTACTCCCTAGTAGGCTTATAAGTAATTCTGTAGTTCCACGTATATATTATGGCATCCTATAAAATGAACTTAAGCTATAAGATCTTTATTCGGTCTCGTTACTGAGAAATGTTCACTGATTTTGTTTTTCTTCGTCATCTTCTGAGTATGTTTAAATTTACAAAAAAATGGATCCCATCAGTATCTGACCATGTACTGATGTTTACAGATGTTCCATGGTAATAATGTTTCTAGGGGATGATGGTTTAATGCTACCCTGTTGGAGGATAATGAGTCTAAACATCATTTGGAAGCTTAATGATCTCTTTATTTGTAGACTGATTCAGAGCACGCTGAAGATTCCACTTCATTTTGGTATCAGGCCAAAAACTCAGAGAGTAGCTAGAATTCAGGAAGTAAATGAAAAATATGTCTCACTCTTGTGTCTTTAAATTTAGAGGTTAAGAAACAGATTTTTTGTTTTTTAATCCCTAACGTAAGTATTACAGAACCAAATGAAAATGAAAAAAAGAGGATTTATCCTCTGGATTAGTACACTGATCCAGAAGCAATTACAATGAGTGTCTCTGAGCAACTTAGGGAAGGAGACTCATCGTATTCATCATGCCTGCCAGGTCACTAACATGGAGCACAGGGCCTAGCCCATGGTGCGAAATAAGTACATGTCTGTGGAATGAGTCCATTAATGCATTAAATTGATTATAATGTATAACTCTATTTAAGGTTACAAGTAGTATATAATGTGTAAGCCACTTCTTAGATAAAAATGAGGTGGTTTTAAAAATTTAATAATACTAGGCTTAAAAAACCAAGGAATTGGTAAAGTTTGCTCCTGTCTAATACAATAACAGTCACACAGAAGAGGTAAATATTTAATATATGAATACATTAGTGAAGTCATTAAAGCAATCATAATCTTGTAGTTTAAAATAACACATTATTTGTCACAATCATCATATCATTGTGACCAAATCTCTTATTGTTCAAGATTGTCTTATCAAGAGATTGCTATGATTTTACAGCCAAATCCTGAAATATGTTTATTTATTACATATGAATAGTAGTTACCTTCACTTTTTTCAGTTATCTGTAACACTGTTAATTGGTGATATTATGGAAATATTAAATATATAATAATCTATAATTAGATATGATTCTTTAAAAATGCAATGCCATTTTAGACACCAAAATCTTCTTTAAAGATAAAACTAAAGGATTGTATTTCTTCTTTGGAAAAGTAGAAAAATAGCAATTTCTCTACTAAATGTTAATTGATTTTGATCTGCTCATAATTTTAAAAGAAAAGAATATGCAGTAATAGAGATCTTAAAACTTATTGACATTTGTGCAACTTTGAATTTTTTCTCAAGATAAAAATGGTATGACTTTTACAGGATCTATGGAAAATAAAGAAAACTATCAAGAGTAAATTAAGTTCATGTGACCTTTCTGAAGCTAATCAAAGTTTTCATGCTTATCTAAGATAATTCAAATACATTTTCCCTCCTACTGGAGAATTGTGGAGATTTCATAAATACTGACCTACTAAGACTTTGCAGAGACATATATCTAGATCCTGTTTATTCAACAGGAGTAATTATGAATGTATACTTCTTAGAAGAGGGGATGGGTAGAATAGAATTATTTAATGTTATTGCAATAAACATATCTACGTGGTGTGACGTTTTACCAGAATTAATTTAAGGCAATTGTCATCAATTCATAATAGAATAACAAGAATAGAATTACTTATATTTATTATGCTGAAATTTGCAGGAAATTAAATGTTCTTACAAATCTCCCATAAATTATTATTATTATTTTTTATTGTACTTCAGAAGGCTTACAGAACAAATAGTTTCTCATGAAACAGAAGTACACATGTTGTTTTATGACATTAGTTAACAACCCCACAACATATCAACCCTCTAACTTCTCAACCTCTTTTTGTTTTTGGTGAAAATACACATAGCGAAAGATACACCATTTCAAAAATTTCTACATGCACGGTTCAGTGACATTGACTACACTCTTCCAATTGTGGTGTTATTCTCACTTAAGATGAAGGCTTACAGAACAAAATAGTTTCTCATTTAACAGTTACTACAAATGTTGCCCTATGACAATGGTTAACAAT
>NW_004444021.1:10230074-10251708 GCF_000243295.1 Trichechus manatus latirostris | reverse complement strand
GTTCCCTATCACCAGCTTCCTTGTCCCCTTCTGCCTTCTGGCCCTTATCACTGGACTCCTGTACCTTCTTAGTCTCATCCCATAAATTATTTTTGATACTTAAAATCCTTGATTTCAAAACTGAAAGAAAAAAATAACATTTCAACCTGATGAAACCAACAGAATATAAAGCAGGTAATTGTTTACACAGGTACGTGAAAAGCTGAATATAGGAAGATTAGCAACAGCAGGAGCCACTGTTATGCTAGGCTGGAGGGACCCAGGGAAGAGGCAGTATTAGCAGTGCTTGGGACCAGGGTCACCTGGTGGAAGCTGGAACACACAGCCATCCTGTCCATCCAGAGGGTGTTGGAAGCATGCGAAAGATGCAGCTGTGACCACAGATGCCTCAGAGGCAAAGAGGATGGGGTGAGAAATAGCCCGGTTTCTCTTATTCCCACTCTCTTACCTCCCAGCAGTGCCCCCCACTGGTTAAACCCAGCTGGAAACTGACTGACATGGGAGCTAGGGAAAAGCAGCCCTCCAGGATCTTACAGAGCACAGCAGGGGACAGGACAGAATGGAACTGAGGGCAGACATGCCCAGGATAATGTATTTTATGGACTAATAATATTTAACTTTTTGAAAGATTTTTTTCCCCATAAATTTTCATTTCTCTCACTTTTTATTGGCTCCAAAGTGAATGAAACAAAATCACACTGAATTTTACAAACATTTGTCTTAAATTAATGGTAGTCTAAAACATAGACAAAACTAAGTATAATAGTAAATCTCTACTTGACTGTAGACAATTACACTAAGGTTTTAACAATATAGCACCTTCTGAACATCATCAACATACACTTATGCATTTGCCATGTATCATATTGTCCGTAACACTGTACAGAAAAATTTAAACAACGCTCACTATACTCCAGAAAAAAAATGTACTCTAAAATAGAAACAGAATTAAGAAACTAGCATTTTTTCCTTATAATTTTTGATACTGTTTGTGACTTTTACAATGAGCATTTATCATTTATTCCAATTCAATGAACACTTTAAAGAAGTATGGTTTAAAGAAGTTTGGGAACAAAAGGGTAGCTGCCTCTCACTTCCCTGCCTGGACCACTAGACTACTTTAATTTGGCAATCATGCATCAAGAGAAGTAGCTAATGAAATAAGTTCAAGGCTTATGTATAGGCTGTCTAAAATAGCATTATTTACAGTATGCTATAATATACACAAATGTCAAAATATGGAGAAAAGTTAAAATATATCCATAAGTTAGGAGCCCTGATGGTACAACAGTTAAGCACTTGGCTGCTAACCGAAAGACTGGCACTTCAAACCCACCTAGCAGCTCCATGGGAGAAAGACCTGGCAATTTGTTTCATAAAGATTATAGCTTGGAAAACCCTATGGGGCAGTTCTACTCTGTCACATGGGGTCACTGAGTCGAAAATTGATGGCACGTAATGAGGAAGAGCATTCCAAAGCTAAAATTCTTGGCGTGACTGGGACTTCTAGCTAGGATCTGAGCCAAATCCTTTCTTGTCCTAAGCACCTCCATCTTGGATTTCTACATGTAGTCTCTGTCACTTAATGCAGCTTGTCACTTCTGTGAAAGTTTCCACTGCACGCTGACCTCGATAACTGTGGTTTTACCTATCCTAGTCTGCTAAAGCAATAGCTTTCAGTTAGAAATATCTGATGTTAGAAAAGGATAATCCAAGACCTATACAGGTGTTAGACATGGTGTTAAACATGTGACTCTAGCTGTTATGCCGATTCTAAGAAGATAGCCCCCTTAAGCATCTTCAACCACACCTGTGATTTTCTAAACCTTTGTTCTAACTCATCCAACTTATAGTTAAAATAAATCCTTTTTTCTTTTTGAGCATAAGGATACTTAGCATTTTCACTTGTGATTGCTTTATCCTTTCAACAAACTCTCTGCTTTCATATTTTAACAGAGTCCAGCAGTAAAATACAGATCCAACTCCAATTATTATTGTTCTCCTGACCATTTCTCAGAAACTGTTTGGGCTTTGCTGACCTCAGGAACTGGGCTACAAATGCCTAGATGCCAGGAAACATGATTTTAGTGGTCAGCCAGAATTCTGTCACCTGGAGCCATCCTTGCAAAAGAGGTTAACCTCTGCAAGGATGGCCAACCAAGTCTCTGCCACCTGCAGCTTTGCAGATGTGAGCCAATCAAAAATATTTTAGCTGTACTCTCTGCTTGTGATTTTCTTCTTCATAAGTCGCTGTATTACTGCAGCTCCTTGGAGCACATTGTTGGATTTCTCCCAGCACTGTGTTTCCTCATTTTGCAAAATGCCTTTTTGCCATAATAAAACTATTATTTTCACTTTTAAACAGACTTGTAATGTATTCACTACGACCCTAACAACAACATATCCATAAGTTATACAGAATCATGTTTTTTGAAGTACATAAAATAACATGGGAAAATGTTCTTAATAAGTTATGTGAAAAAAGGTTAACCAATTATCTATATAATCACATTATAAAAATTATATGCATATGAGTACATGACCATATAAATATATACATATATGCATTTTTGAACATGTATTATTATTTTTTAAATCACAAGCTCAGGAAATGAGAATGGCTTAAGCCTGTTTTAAAGCTAAACCCAAAAAGGACAAGGAACTTTTTGCTAGGGATTGATAACTTAAGAAAGAAAAGTCTTCCAGAAGAATGTCTGAGCTTCTTTCTTTTTCAGTGAAAAAAAAAAAAAGAAAACTATTTAGAATCTTTGAGGTTACGTTAAACATAAACTCTAACGCTCTACGTAAAATCTGCTGTTTATATTCTTACTAATTCAGGACATGATGTGAATATTCCACAAATAACCTCAAAGCTCGTAACTATTAACTATTTTCAAGATTAAAAATAATTCCAAAACAAAAATGCACCCGATACTTCTCAATTTTCTCCTTACTTTGATTTATTAATAAAGAATACTGACCCACTGGAGGCTTCATACTCTATTAGTTTATACTCAGTTTCAAACGTGTTTAGAACACACACAATCACTGATCCTGTCTTTCCTCTTGTGGAGGAACACATCTAAGCTGAAGAGGGGCACATTCATGTGTCTGTTAGCCAAGAATATGTGGAATGATGCCTACAGTAGCTAGGAGATATGTAATTTATTTTTTATACCTAAAATATATTAAGGCAAATGTGATAGTAAAAATAAAATGACTTAGCTTTATTTGAGAGAAAATAAAGATCTTTTTTTTACAACTTTATTTGTTGTTGTTGCGAATATACACACAAAACACACCAATTTTATGGTTTCTACGTGTACCGTTTAGTGACTTTGATTAGATGCTTCAAGTTGTGTAACCATTCTTGCCCTCCTTTTATGAATTGTTCCTCCTTCATTAACATAAACTCACTGCCCCCTGAGGTTCTTATCTTTTGAGTTGCTGTTGTCAATTTGATCCTATGTAGATAGTTCTTAAAAAAGCATAATGCTCAAGGAAGATATTTTTTATTAGTTAAGCTAAGCTATTGTTTTTGGAGCCCTTGTTTGGTTTTAACAAAACTTCAGTGTGTATTTTTGGTTTAAGGTTTAAAGATTATCTCAGGGCAATAGTTACAGGGGTTAATCCAACCTTTCTGTCTCCAGGATGTCTGGAGTCCATGAGATCTTGAAATTCTGTTATAAATTTTTCCCCTTTTGAGCAGGATGCTTCTAAGGAATCCTTGATCAAAGTGTTCAGTAATGGTAGCTGAACCAGTTCTTCTGGTTTCATGGCAACGGAGGCAATTTGTTCATGGAGGCAAATAGCCACACATTCCATATCCTCCTCCTATTCCTGACTCTCCTTCTTCCTCTGTTGTTCCAGGTGAATAGAGACCAATTGTTGTGCCTTGGATGGCTGCTGGCAAGCTTTTAAGACCCCAGGCACTATGCATCGAACTAGGAGGTAGGACAGAAGCACTAAGCATGTTATTAAGCCAATTAACCAGGATGTTTCATGAAACCATGACCCTAAACCTCCAAACCAAGGAACCAAATCCCATGAGATTTTTGGTTGTACATAGCAGCCTCAGCAGCTACTCTTATTTATTTTTTTGTTATTCTTGTAAATGTATCTATCACACAACTTTTGGCAATTCAACTTTTTACAGGTGTACAACTTGTTGACAGCAATTACAATAATTGACTGTGTAAACCTACCCTTATTCAATGAGATATTTCTATCAATGTTAACCACCTCTCTTCCCCTCCCTCTTGTCCCTGGTAACCACTAACAAACTTGTTCTCTATACATTTGCCTTTTCTTGTCTTTTTATATTAGTGAGGTCATGTAATATTTGTCCTTTTGTGACTGATTTATTCCACTCAACTTAATGTCTTCCAGCTCCATCCATATTGTAACTTGCATCAAGATTTCATTTCTCCTACTGGCTAAGTAGTATTCCATTGTAGGTATGTACCACATTTTGTTTATCTGTTCATGTGTTGATGGGCACTTAGGTTGTTTCCACCTTTTGGCTGTTGTGAATAGTGCTGCAATGAACATTGATGTACAAGTCTCTGAGTCTCTGCTTTCAAGTCTTTTGGGTATATACTGTATTTTTACACAAATAATGTATACCTTCTACATTTGTTTGCCAACCTCGCCATCCCTCCATGAGGTATTTTCATGAGCGTTGCTATGCCAATTTTTTTTACATGTTTTTGTAAAAAAAACAATTAGCATAGTGTGCTTACAAAAATACCTCACAGAGGGAGGGCACAGGTGGCAAACAAATGTAGAAGGCACACATTATTTGCATAAAAATATGGTACCTAGAAGTGGATTTCTGGGTAATATGGTAGTTCTATTTTTAGTTTAAGATCTCTCATCTTATAATCAGCTTTGTGCATCTCATAGGGCACATATTTATGGAAAGAACAAGGAATGATGCTAGACTATCTACATATCAAATTGCTTATATAGTTAAAGACTTTACAACTTAATAAAGAACTTTGTAAGATTCTTGATAAATAGCTACAGGAATAAAAGAAAATGTTTCTCAACTATAAAGTTTTAAAGTAAAAAAACTGTGGTAAGTCAAATTAAATCCTGGGAAGGCAGAAAAAAAATTGTCTATAAATAGATGCTAAGGAGTCAAGGAACAGACTAAATGAGTGCTCACGGAGAAAAAAGACAGCTGCATGGACAATTTTAAGCAATATTTGGGCAATATCCAACATCAGTCAAATACTTCGGCTGCTTTCTCTGCTTCTATATGCCTCCACTCCTTACAGATATACCCAAGTTATAGTGGGTACCAGAGAATGCCCGACTCTTTCTCAGGATGTTCAAATCAGAAAGAGTACATTGGGGATTAATATTTGCAGATTTCTATTGGAAGTCAGGCATGAAAAAGAATGGTATTAAATGCTTAAATTTGGTCTGGATCACTTTAAAACTGTTCATTAATTAGCAAACACAATCAGTGATTCTTAATCACTTTGTAGCTGGGAACAATGGATCACGTTAAATGATATAACAGACCATTAACATAGGGTTTCCAATCCAAATATCCTTTTTCTCATCACTGAAATATATAACTAAGGAAGTAAGGTAAAAATGATAAAGCTGTTTAAAAATAACAGGAGCAGTATCTTTCTTAATTATTGGCCAGAGATCTCTACCCAGAAAGGAGAACATACTCAGTAGTTCAAAAATATTTTCCCTTTGAAAGTGGATTAACCAGTGAATAGGCATGTTTAGCTATAAAGAGCAGTGAGAATACGGAATATTATATCAAGATCAACCATGTTGAGCTATGTTGTTTTACATGAACTTACCCAAAAATAACACTCAAAGCATTAGTGACAACCATCAGAACACAAGCATTGGAATCTGCCAAAACTATGCTCCAACCTAAGCAATTCCAGAATCTGTACAACTGAGGCAAGGCAGGAAGTTGGAAGGAAGGGAATGTTGTGGAAGAGGTGTGCAGAGAAGCAGGTAGACGAGACCTAGCTGTGCACATAAAGTGGCAAGTACTCCAGTGAGCAGCATGTCTGGAGAGATAGAGGACTCCATTGGAATACCCTTAAAAACTCTAAAGAAATGATCTATCATTCTTTGTTTGCCATTTTTGGTTTCAGGGATCATGCTCTGGTGAAGATGTTTATGTGTCACTTAGTATGGTTGGCAATAGAGGATAGAAAAAGGCAGTTTTATTCTCTCTGATTCACATATTTATCTAAAAGTTTCAGGGTTCCTAGATACTCTGTTTAAAAATTTCATCTCTCTCATTAATAACTTCCCCAAATAACTGTGTGCTGGTTTACTCTAATGGATAAAGTCAAGAGAATACATTCTGTTGTTAGCTGCAATCATTAAATTCAAGCCATGTCTACAAAATATTGCCAAAATATATATTGCAATAGGTTACCAAAAAAAAAAAAAAATTGCCTTTAAGTAGATTCTGGACTCATGACAACCCCATGTGTTACAGAGTCAAACTGCTCCATAGGGTTTTCTTGGCTGTAATCTTTTTTTCTAAATTTAGGTGAAAACATATACATCAGAACATACACCATTCAACAATTCTGATTCAATAACACTGGTTACATTGTTCATGTTGTGTCACCCTTCTCACTCTCCCTACCCATATTGTTTCACCACCATTAACTTAGACTCACTACACCCTAACCTTCTCATCTATGCTTTAGAGTTACAGTTGTCAATTTAATCTGATATAGATAATTCTTTAAAGTGTGTAATGCTCATGGTGAAAATTGTTTACTAATTTAGCTAAACTGTTGTTTAAAGATGACTTTAGGAGATAATGTCAGTTCATGGTTTGAAAGTTTACTCAGAGTGGTATATTCAGGGGTTCCTCCAGTCTCAATAGGTCTAGTAAGTCTAGGTTCTGTAAGAATTTGAAATTTTGTTCCATATTTTACCCCTTTTGATCAGGATTCATCTATTGACTCCTTAATCAAAATATTCAGTAATGGTAGTCTTGGCTGTAATCTCTACAGAAGCAGATTGCCAGGCCTCTCTTCAGTGGAACAGCTGGGTGTGTTCGCACTGCCAACCTTTAGGTTAGTAGTCTGGCACAAACTGTTTGTGCCACCTAATGACCCTTGTTGCAATCGGTTAAGGGGATGTTTTCGTTTGCTTGTTTTTGATAGAGGACTTCAATTTTTTTTCTTCTTAAATCGAGTGACTAATTTTATGAAACAATCAGCCAATTCACTGAAACAATTCTTTCTGTGAAAATAGATAATCCACTTCTGTGTATTGACAAGTCCCATACATTCTCTAAGACTTAGGTCCTTACATAAAAATTGGAGAAAATGATGCTTTCTGCGTATTTCTCAGAGGCATGCAAAATCGTAACGAGATAGTGTCTTTAGAGCCCTTGGAGGTCCCCAAGGAGAGACACGATATAAACTCAAATTACCACTCCATTATGATTTATCTTTGATTTATATAAACAGTTTACTGTTAGCAGCATTTTCCTTGTGGAAATCTTATACATTGTAGAAGTGCTTTGGCCATGATGTTTATTTCTACTCCTTGCTTGTAAAGGGTCTGAGGCTACAAAGCATAAACACACAACTGCATTAGGAGCAACTACTGTCTTCCAGGAGTGCTTTGTCTTTTCTTAAGTGACTTCTGTACAGCAAGTAGCTCAGAAAATGTGAGCAAGGGCTCCCAAGGGGCAAGAGAAATATAACACAGGGCAAAGGAAAAGATAATTACCAGTCTCATGAAAGACATGGTCGATGGACCCTGCTGGTATTGTAAAAAATACAGAGATAAACAGAAGTCTCTCTTAGCCATGGCTTTAAGTGAAAGGAGCCAAGATCCCTCTTGCACCCTCTCTGTTTCTGGCCACGAGAAGCTACCATTTTCCTAGCCATGCAGGCTTCATAATCAAGAGTCATACTTAACTGATATCTGTCTTTCAGCCCAAAAAAAGTCTTGTCCATTTTCTCTGCTGAGCAAATCTCTGCACTATCCTGTCATCTCAGATCTCAGCAGTGCCATCCTAGCTCAGATGCTCACTTCCCGCACCTTACCTAGAGTATTTCAACCGCCACTTGGCTGGCTTTCCTGAATCTAGGCTCTTTCTGTTTCTAGCCCATCCAGTAAAGTCTTCTGACTGATCTTCCTGAGATACGGTTTTTAGGATTAAATTCCTTTGCCTAAATTTAAAGACCCCCTAATATTCAAGTTAAGGCATTATAATGTAGCAGTTAAAAACACTGGGGTGGAGGTTGAAAGAATAGGCTTCCAGTTCTATGACTGCTCTTTACTAGCTGTAGAATTCTCGGGAAAAAAAAACCAAAAAACTTCCCTAAGCTTCAGCCCCATCATCTGTAAAATGAGAGAAATGATACCTACCTGTCAGGATTGTTGTTAGAAATAAAAGAGAAAATGTAGACAAATCACTGAGCACTAACAGTCTATCACTCAGTCTGTAACAAGTGGTAATTGCTGTTGCTACAATATGGCTTCATTCTAGCCATGAAAATCACATGTTCTGCCACTGCACAATAATCTGAACAACGATAATAACAGTAATACTAACATTTGTTGAATGCTTTATATGTACTATGCTGTAGCCTAAATGCTTTATATATGTGAACCCATTTCATTCACAAAATAATCCCAGCAGATACATACGATAGTTACCTGCATTTTACAGAAAAAAGAAATGTGGCACAGAATGACAGCAAAATGCTTAAAGTCACACAAGTGAGTGGTGGAGCTGAGACTCGTATCTGACTCCAGGGCCTGTGGTCATAGCCACTACGCCACACTGCTTCCCTAGACCGATCTTGCCATTTCCTCTCTTGAACCTGTGAACTGCTACTTCTCCTTGGAAGTCTGTCCCTCCAAATTCTACCCATTTTTCAAGCCTCACTTCAAGGGCCCTTTTTTCTAGAAAACCCTGCTACAGTATTCCAGTTGTCATTGATTTATTTTTCTCTGAACTTTTATAATCTTTGAAACCCATGTTACATAATTTAGTACTTAGTCATGCACTGAATCCTATTGTTTATTGTGTTCTCATGCATACTTATTTTATTTCCTCTAATGGCTAGCCAACACGTTGGAATTTAGGACTTTTTTATTGCTTCCCATAGACAGCACAGCATTGGATTCATTTCAGTAAGCTATCAATGCATACATGAAGACTGTTTTATATATACATGTAGTACTTTATTAAGCACTTTATACTATTTCATTTAAATTTGTATGTAATTATTCACACACAAAATTGCTTACGTAGGCTTGTTGAGGTCTTAGTATAACCTTTGCATTACCAGGTTTGAACAGAAAACAAGTTGAGTATCCTGCTAGGACCCTGTATTAGCCCAACCTTAGACAAATCCAGAGTTTTCCTCAGGAATATGAGGAGCTACGATACATAAAAACAATTTATTTAAAGTCTGAGAATATTAAAGTTGATCTATAGAATACTTAGTTATGTCCATTTTTATTTAAGACATTGTGAGAACTTACAGTTTCCTAAGGAGACGATTTTGTTAAGAGTCATACATAAGTAGGGCTCTTACCACCAAGCAATTTCCTCTGACATTTTCTTTAAAATTCCCTGTCTTTGCCCCTTCATGAGATGACTCCTCAGAGTAGTTATTGGTGTTGTGCTAAGTACCTCCTGCTGCTTCCTCTGTGATTACAGCCTTCAAACTTGAGTAGACAGTTATGAAGTCTACCCTTTAATCAACATTTGTCCATGGTAGGCGTAACGGGTTCTTTTCATCTGGTGTAGCTCTTACTGGTCACGATGAGCTGCCCATGCAGCCTGGCACGATTTTGTTACTTCTCACTAATATCTGTTCTCTAAAATGGAAATGATTTAATCTATAGATCATTTTGACAAGCTTTCTGGTTTTCAAATGAATTGTGCTAAATATAAATCTATGTTTACTGAGAGACCTCCCACAGTTGGAGCTATTTTGATGATCTTTTCAGGTAGTACAAAGCAAACTTAGATATCTGGCCTTTTAAAAAAAATCTAATTCTCTAAAAAAGTGCTCTATAAGTGGACTTCAGATTTATGTTCCCTCACATCAAAGAAGATCTTGATAGATGTACGCACTTGTCTTTAGCCTTTATGGGATTCCAAGCCATACTATTTCTGTATCTATCTTATCACATATAAAAAGATGTTTAGAGAAGGGACAGCTTATGAAATGTACTGGTTCTCATGTTTCTAGATAAAAAGTAGAACTGAGTCATAAAAATAACTGATGTGACAAGTCTTCAAAGCTAAAGGATCTAGCCTAGTTATATGCTTGGGCTAATAAATGGATTTACTAAAACTTAGTTTCTCTGCTCCTAAAATATAGGAAACTTGATGTGTTAGTTTTCTATGACTGCCATAACAAATTAACCTCAAACTTAGTGGCTTTAAACTACACACATTCACAGTTTTACAGTTCTATAGGTCAGAAGCCTGACACAGGACTCACTGGGCTAAAATCAATGTGTTGGTAAGCCTTTATTCTGTTCTGGAAGCTCTAGGGGTAAATCACTTTCATTGCCTTTTCCAGCTTCTAGAGGCTGCCCACATTCCTTGGCTCATGGGACCCTCCCTCCATCTTCAAAGCCAGAAATGGCCAGTCCAGTTTTTCTCACATCATTTCAGCCTCCTCTTTTGTTTCTCTCTTCTACTTTTAAGAACCTAATATCTCACATTAGAATCTACCACCTACTATATTGTTCTCAACCTTGGAAGACTCAGGTAAACTAGGAAGAGATAATCCCATTTTGACATTTTGTTACATTAGTCTACTTGGGTTCTTTACATTTATTATTATGCCTTCTTCGCTTTTGTGATAGTTTACAATAAAATATTTTTGTGATAGTTGACAATAAAGATAAATATACAATAGCACTATTAAAACAAGGATAAAAGCAATGTCATATAAATGACTGAGGCAGAGAATTATATCAGAAATGTAAACTGATGGTATTTCCTAAAATTCAGCATTAATCTTGACTTTGGACTTAATGGAAGCCATAGAGACAAAAGGAAATTTGATATTATATAGTTTCATCTAACAAAAATAAAATACCACATGATTGAGTTACTTGACAGTTTTTAAAGTATTGAATAGGTAAGGAGGGATTTCTTTTTATAACACTCCACATATAAAGGAGGGGGTGCTAAAGGTAAAGAAATCACCTTCATTGCCTTTAAATGGTCTTTTTGTATACCAACATCTTGACTACGTCTAGGGATTAGTATTCACACATTAATCAAATCAAGAGTTACCGAACTTTACCACGTATAGGAATTACCTGGGGATTTTGCAGGTTCCTAGGCCCATCCCCAGAAGTTACAGGGCTACAGAGGGACCAGGAATCTGCTGTGAAGCAAGCACCACAAGGAATTCTGAGGCAAACAGAGTTCAGACCACATTTATAGACACACTCAACCAAATATGGGCACGGCTACTTTCATCTTGACATGAACGTCTTCACTACCACAGACATGACATTATTATGAAGATTCATTCAGTGGGTGAAGGTCCCATTTGAAGGCCCAGATCCCACGCCCATAAGCTCTCTCATTATTTTCAGAGTAGAAAAGATATTTGTTTTTTATGATGTATCAAATGCCAAGACAATAATTTACTTATTTATAGAAGTGGAAAATACAGAGAAATGAGAAAATATTTTAAACAAAGTGTAAAATGTTAATATCTATAGAAAAAGTATGAATAAATTATGAGAAAAACGAGGCAAATAGAAATTAACCTATTTCACACATAGCAAAGGGATGGCCAGTATACATATGAAAAGATGTTCAATCTCATTATTAATTAAATAAATGCAGACTAAATAATGAGACATCACTTTTATTCATTAGATTGGTAAAGGATAAAACACTTTTCACATCACTTTCATAATGACAAAAGTATGTTGAAAAGGGCATTGTCATGCACTGGTGGAGAGAAAATTGCTACACTTCCTTAAGAGAAATCTAGCAGTATGAAAATGTGTTAAATTTTGACTTTATAATTTCACATCTATGATTTGAACCTAAAGAAATAATTGACAAGCATGCAAAGATTTTAATGTTGTTCATCAAATTAGTTTTTGTACAAGAAAAACAAACAGACAAAAAGTCCAACAATTGGGATTGATTAAAAATTATAACATTCATTAGAATGGAATATCATGCAACTATTAAATATTATAATGCCTATTGACACATACAGACATGCACAGAAAAGAATGCCCACAAAAATATTTATCTGCCAAAAAAGTTACGAATATTATGGTTCAATTTTTCTGAAGTAAATCTAAGTACATGTGGTAAAAGAAATACTGAGGGTTTCACATCAAAATGTAAATCACAGACCCTTTAAAATATAAATGTATTTAGATAGTTTTTGTTTTATCTTTAAACCTTTTTTTCTTATTGCCTGACATTTTAAATCAGTAATTGCAATTATATATTTGGAAAAATAAAAAGGGTATTAATTATATTTTTAAAAGACTTATATGTGATTTGTGTGAGACTCAGAATATGTTATTCGGTAGCATAACACTATGGCCTTCCTGTGGGACCAAAAAGAACTACATGTTAGTTGGGTTTACATTTTCCTGCTCTTAACTACTTCCTTAGAGTTCCAGCTGTTGTAGAAGCATCTGGGAGTTACATAAAAATCAAAACTGAGTGTGAAGACATATTCTGACCTGTATTTTTTAAAGTACTATAAAAGTTTTCCAGGAATGAAAGATTTTGATCATTGCTCTTTTAGTATATTTTCCTCACTGCCTCAGAGATTTTCTCTTAAAATAACTCATCTTAGACAAAGGAATAACTTAAAAAAAAAAAATTGTTTTGAGAATTGTGCTCTTTTAATGTTGTAAGAAGAAAAATAGCCAAAAAAACCCCCAAAACCAAAACAAACAAAACCCACCACTCTCAATTATTTTTACCTTGACAGTTTCTTGAAGAACTAATTTCTGAATTTTAGAAAACTCCTAAAAATCAATATCAGTATTTACATATCTCTTCTGGTGTTTTCCCAAACTGAATTATGTTTTGAAATAAACTTTTTCCTTGACACAATTTGTATTTGAGCCAGAGAATGTTTTGTCTTTGGTTAGCTGTATAAGCTGCTCCATTTTTCAGACCATCAGGTACAGTTGGGAACCATGATCATTATCACTGTTGAAGTTCCTTGTTTTGTACACTGCTTTGCAATTTACAAAACACTTTCTCACACCCCACAGTATTTTCATTTCTTTTTTTTATGACATCCTTGTGAGGTGGGTAGATCAGGTATCATTTCCCTATGGGAAATCTGAGTTAGAAAAGATAAAGCTATTTTTATGAAGTCTATTTGTCATATTACTATCTCTGTGTACTAATAGTGCTTTAATGATCTACAGGTCTTCATGTGGGGTCACATAGTGTCTAATTTACAAAAGGGAAATATCTTAGTCTCAGAAAAACAGAATAAGAAAAGAATCTTTGGGCTCTCGTCTTGTAGAATGCTGTGAACACTCACATCTTTATGTGTTCCAGAAACCACAGGTTCCCAAAGGGAAACTAAAAATCCACAGAAGTAAAAATTCCTTAAAATTCCAATATGAGACATAAATTTCAGATCTCCTTTTTTATCACTAATGATATTCTCCTGACTAAATTCTGTTTTTTGATATAAGTTCCAAAGCTTAGTATTTGCAAGAGAGTAGAGATCATTAATAAGGCAGTAATTCAGCAATCTCTGTGGTGATTATTTACTCTGTTCATAGACTAGAGATTGGTTTTAATCCGAAATGGTTTTAGCTGTACTTTCCAGAAGACTCATGGCTGTCTAATCCAGTATTTCCCGAAGGATATTCCGACTACAGTTAGTTCATTCAGGATCCCTGATGACGCAGTGTTTAAGCAGCTTGGCTGCTAACTGAAAGGTCAGCGGTACAACCTCACCAGCTGCTCTGTGGGAGGAAGATGTGGCAGTCTGCTTCTGTAAAGATTACAGCCTTTGAAACCCATTGGGGCAGTTCTATTCTGTCCTATATGGTCACTATATGGTTGCTATGAGTCGGAATCAACTCATCGGCAGTGGGCTTGATCTTTTTTTTTTTTTTAATAGTTCACTCAGCCATCAATAAGTTTCTTTTAAAAAGGGTTTTGGGATTTCATATATTTAGAAAACCCAGCATATGATATTGTGTTCTTAGACATTCATAGCATCTCAGCATACTGTAGAATAATATGGAGAGAAGTCTATTCAAGGTGGATTACCCAGAGTTTTTCAATTCCCTCTCATGAAATCCATTTTCGTCAACAACAGCTATTACCATTCCATGGAACCAGAGTACTGATGCATTAGGCAACTAGTCAATCTTTGCCCCAGAAACTCAAACCACTTTTGAAATGGTCAAAAAATAAAAAAATCTGCTATAAAATACGCTTGACTCTATCATAAACATTCTGTTATATTCATTTTAAATTGTCTTATAGTTTTCACCTATAGGACAGAGCAGAACTGCCCCATAGGGTTGCCAAGGAGCTGCTGATGGATTTGAACTGCTGACCTTTTGGTCAGCAGCCAAGCTCTTAACCATTGTGCCACCAGGGCTCTAGTTGTGACCATAACCCACTGCCACTGAGTCAACTCTGACTCAGAGCAGACCTCTATATAACAGAATGTTTATGACAGAGTCAAGTGTACTTTATAGCAGACAGTTTTCACCATAGTGCTCTAAAATTAGCATCTGCTATCACTTAGGAGCAATGGAGGCCTACACATACTCCTGCCTATGTTAATTTACTCACTTTAAAAACCTTTTTAGCTGTTTTTCTTGGTGCTATTCACACCTAGAGACAGAAGCTGAAGGAAAAACAAAAACACAAAAACACGCATTATATAGGAAATAATGAAAACTTAATATTTAAGCATTCAAAACTAGTTTTTTCAATTTAAGATTTTATTTTTTAAATATTTAAACTGGAAACCGTGGTCATGTTTCTTCCATCCATATTGGAACGCTTATGAATAATCAGTTGTAGCCAGTATTGTTTAACTAAGAGTATTAGGATTCTTTTTTTCCATAATGAAACTGAAAAAGTCCCCCAGAGATATATCTTGGTACAAGTTGGTTGCTTCCAGGCATACAATCAGGAAGAATGAAAAAAGCAAAAAGTTTAGAAGCTCCGTTTAGGCATAAATTATTTTGATAATTTCTATTTCTGACTAGTTAATCAAGTCTGCATATATTATTATAGTATATAATATGTATGTAATATATATGTAGTAATAATATAATACATATTACATATATATCCATATATTATCTATCAGTCATCTATCTCTCCATTTATGATACAGTATGATGCCACAGTGTGTTCATAAAACCACTTTAGGTTATGGGCAACTTCTGTTTACAGTAATTTTACTAGTACGTCCTTAAGTTTTAAAGATCTTTTTAGCTCTTTTTCTTGGTGCTATTCACAGATGTGACAGCCAGCTCATCACCAGCATCAGGCCTGCTGTCAGTAACCCCTGAAGCTTAAGAGGTTAAAAAGAATGCCAAGAAATCCCCCTGACATCTGTCATACTTCAATGCCAAAATTAATTTTAACTAGAAAGAACTAAGTAACATTCTTCCTAGAGTTTTCTCCTTCAAGAGACTAAAGGGCAATGGTCATGCCAAATATTGGTCATTGGAGCAACAAAAAAATACAACCTACACTGCCCAGCCAGTTCAGAAAACTCCAGCAGAGGCAGACAAAGAGAATGACAGCAAGTTTTTCTGGGCTGAGACTGCTCCCAGAGTTTTCTCCAACAAACAACATTATGAGGGCTGGGAAAAAAGCAGTCCATTAGAATGACCAACCGATTCACTGAACTTCAGGTGCTGATAATTAAAGATAGTTCTCTTAGCTTGTTTTTTGTTTTGTTTTTCTTTTGTTTTTGTTTTAAATCTTTCTTACCAGTAGCGTTTTGCTTTATATATATATACGTGTATATATATATATATATATACATATTTTAAAAAGAACAAAAATAGCTATACTTGAAGCAGTATCTCTTTTAGAAAGCTAGTTTTACGTTTGTAAGTCCCTTTTGCGCCTCATGGAGCGTATCAGTTGAATTTTCATGGCAACTCTGTATAGTGTTCCATCACTTTTTCCAGTCTATTAAATGGAAAAGGATGGTAGACAGGTCGAAGGAACCCAACCCACTGGAGAATAAACTTTGCTAGCAATACTGAACATGTTTGGCTACTGTGCGTGTGCACACACACACACACGTATATGTGTGTGTGTCTATATATTACATAGATTAGAATTTTTTTAATTACATAATTGTAATTGATTTTGATGGCTGAACACTTTCCCAGGTTAAGATTATCAAATAAGGTTGGTCCTGCCTGAGTAATTAGCTTGCTTGATTGAAGAAACCAGGCAGATGTTCCCTGTTCTAATTTCTAATTCTCTTCACTGGAATTCCCCAGACCAGATACATGCTTTTCACCTAAAGAAGGAAACAGCGAATCAAGTACAGAGAAGATGAACTCAATAGTATCAGAGTTAGAGGTGAGAGTCCTTTGGGTGAGCAATTTTATGATTATTAATTTATTTTGACTATAAGAAACAGGGGAAAGCCAAACTGAATTAATATTTCAATACCTCAAACTAAGAGCATTGCCAGAAAGGCTGTTTAATGAAGAAAGGTCTCCTGAAGTTTACAATCTAACCAAATAGAGAGAATACAGAATAACATTTTTTACCTTGAAGGTGACAATTCTCCCCTCCCCTGGCTTCATATCTGAATCCAATTGGGACACTTAGAAAAGAAATACAGATACCTGGCCCTGACCCCTTGAAAACATCTGATGTGATTTATCTGGGGTGGGGCCTAGGCCAGACATCAATAATTTTTAAAGCTCCCTAGGTAACCCTAATGTGCAGCCAGGATACCAAACAAAAAAAACCAAACCTGTTGCCATAGAGTTGATTCCGACTCATAGTGACCCTATAGGACAGGGTAGAACTGCTCCATAGGGTTTTGAAGGAGCAGCTTGTGGATTTGAACTGTTGGCCTTTTGGTTAGCAGCCATAGCGCTTCACCACTGCACCACCGGGGCTCCATATTGATAGTAAGGAATTTCTATAGACTTACTATTCATACACATGTCTATACGCATGTTGCACTTTAATAAAGAAGCTTAGTGAAAAATAAAACTTCTAGGAAAAAAATGTATACGCGTATAATGCCTTTCAGATCACTTGACTTCTTTTTGTCATTATGTTGAAGTAGAGCTCAACAATTTTATAATGAGAGTTTAAAGCAATTTTATATATACAATGCAAATTTATTTTCTCAAACAATAAAATATATTTTATGGATTTTTTAAAACCTTATTTAAAGCAGAATGGGGTTACTTGGAAGAGCAAATTACATGAAAAATATTTATTTCTATTCTGCCCATAATATAGATGTAAAGGAAAAAAATTTCTTTGAGGTAATACGTTCACTGATTGGTTGATTGGCTCTTTCAACCACTGAATACATGGCATTTATAATTTCAGAAAGAATAGGTCAATTCGAGACCAAAGTATTAATGCTTGTTTTGAACCTCAAGTTAGTTTTGTTATTGTTATTAATAAACTATTGTTAAGTGAGATTACTAAAGATTGAGATTAGGATGGAGATCAAGCCACCTTTCTTCTCTGGACCTAAGCCTGAGGTGGGGTGATATGATTTAAGCAGAGGCAGATTGTGCCCTACTTCCCATTGGGATATTTAGTTGGATGATGACATACACACTCATGAGGCCGTGTAGAGTAGTCCAAGTGATATGGCAGGTTGAAGCAAAAGGAAAACTTGAGGCAGATAATAACGCTGGAACTTCCCAGAGGCCTCTGGTGAGCAATACAGAGGAGCTGAGAGGACTTGAAACCTGGAAAGCAACCTGAGGCTGAGAGGAGAATGCCTTAGATACAGGATTGGCCGGAAAGAGACAATACTGTAGTCTGTACTTCAGTAGCTTGACACCTGCCTAAAAGATGGAACTAGTGACCAAGCACACCTGAGGACACCAGTGCAGGTGAACTTGGGCATTTAAGTGAAGCCAACCATATATCAGAAGAAAGCTATTAAACAAATATCCCTACCCTCAGTTCCATACACCATCTATGGAGGGAGGAGAGTGAAAGGAACCTTTCTGAGAGAGGAAAAACAGCTCTGATGGAGAAATTAAATATTAAAATTGAATCAAAGTGCTTACTTCAAATTTTTAAACTAATTACCACAGTCAATGCTCACGGAAGGAGCAGTCAAGAACTCAAATAATGTATTGCATTGGGCAAATCTCCTGCAAAAGACCTCTTTAAAGTGTTAAAAAGCAAAGATGTTACTTGAAGGACTAAGATGCACCTGACCCAAGCCATGATGTTTTCAGTTGTCTCATATGCATGTGAAAGCTGGACAATGAATAAGGAAGACCGAAGAAGAATTGATGCCTTTGAATTAGGGTGCTGGTGAAGAATACTGAGTATACTGTGGAGTGCCAGAAGAATAAACAAATCTGTCTTGGGAGAAGTACAGCCAGCCAGAACACTTCTTAGAAGCAGGGATGGTGAGACTTCGTCTCACATACTTTGGACATGTTATCAGGAGGGGTTAGTTCCTGGAGAAGGACATTGTCTTAGTTGTCTAGTGCTGCTATAACAGACCTACCACAAATGGATGGCTTTAACAAAGAGAAGTTTATTCTCTTAGAGTCTAGGAGACTAGAAATCTGAATACAGGGTGCCAGCTCTAGCGGAATGCTTTCTCTCTCTTTCGGTTCTAGGGGCAAGGCTCTTGTCATCAATCTTCCCCAGTGGAAGAGCTTCTCTGCACAGGGACCTCGGGTTCAAAGGATGTGTTCTGCATTCTTGGTGGTATGAGGTCCCCATGTCTCTCTCCTTGCTTCTGTCTTTTACATCTCAAAAGAGATTGGATCAAGACACAATCGAATCTTGTATATTGAGTCCTGCCTCATTCACATAACTGCTGCTAATCCCATCTCATCAACATCATAGAGATCGAATTTACAACACATAGGAAAATCACATCAGATAACAAAATAGTGAACAATCACACAATACTTGGAATCATAACCTAGCCAAATTGATACACATGTTTTTGGGGGACACAATTCAATCCATGACAGACATCATGCTTGGTAAAGGAGAGGATCAACAAAAAAGAGAAAGATCCTCTAGGGTTCAAATATCAAGCTTACTGTCACTCTGCAATCACTTCTCTGTGTAGTTTATTAATTGCTTTAGAGACAAGTGCCCTTTCCCAGTTTAAGGTTAATCCTTGAGCCAGTGCTTGGAGTCACATTTCTTTTTGCCATTATGGCTAAACCTGCCCCTTGTATCTCACCTTCCAATCTACTAGTTCTCTGACTTCAGTATATAAACATACTCCAATTTATTCTGGCTAAATAATGATGATGATGATGTGATGACACCACAATCCTCAGTCCGTCCCTCATTTCCCTTTATTGCTCCCTCTCAAGCTAAGCCTTATTTATTTATTTTTTTTGACAAGAGTTGCCCACATTTATGTTTCCATTAACTCATATCTGTGAAATTTGGTTTGTCTTTGCACTTCCACTCTTTATGCTATTTTATTGCATTTGGCACTACTGACAGCTGTCTCTCCTGAAATTCTTTTCTCTTGCAGCTTCCAAAGCAACTTTTTTCTGCTGTGTATTCTCATGTTCCATTTCATCTCTGACATTTTCATTGTGGCTCCTCCCTAAGAAACTTCCTATATCCAGCCTTAAAATTTTCAGGTCCTAACATTTCCTCTCCTCACATCATCTCTTGCATGCACATGGGTTCAAATATATATATGTTGAAGATTTCCAAATCTTTATATCCAGCCCAGGCCCCTGTATTCCAGATCTCTTTATTCAACTTCATGTTGGTTTTCTCTGTCTGGTTGCCTTGTGGCAATTTAATTCTAAATATCCAAAATTGATTTTATTATTATCACTTCAAAACCTACACCCCCTCCTTTATACCTGATTAAGAGACAAAACCCATTCCCATTGCCATTGAGTTGATTCCAACTCACAGCGACCCTATAGTCAGAGTAGAACTGCCCCCATAGGGTTTCCACGGAGAGCCTGGTAGATTGGAACTGCCGACATTTTGGTTGGCAGCTGAACTCTTAACCACTACCACGAGGGTTTCCCGTCTAATTGCCCTAATCAGCAATATAGAGGTTATTCCTAGTTCTTCTAGCTTTACTCTTCACTTAAAATAAGCACTAAGCTATCACTTACATCTGTCTCCTTAACTCCTGGATGACAGTCTTTGTTCAGATGCACATCATGGCTCACCTATGTTGTGGACGTAGCCCTATACCTAGTCAACTTGCCTTTAGAACATTCCACTCAAATCCACTCTCCACACTGCTTCCAAAGGTGGTATTTCTAAATTGCAAATTTTGTCATGGTACTTTTCCCATTTAAAATCTTTTGGGACCTCCCTATTGCCTCAATATTTAACCAAGCATATGAGGCCTTTTGTATTCAGGCATTAATGAACTCATTTCAGTTTTCTGAATGCGCTATACTGTATGAAAGTTTTCTCATGCTTCATTTCAACTACTTACCTCTACCTGACATTCCATCCACCACCCAATATTTTCTGAAACATTAACTTATCCTCTTTGTAATTTTCCTCTGAGTTCTCCGTGGGAATCCCTGGTTTTCTCCTCTGCTTGCCACACCAGACTGTGGGATCCACACGGGCAAATGCCATGTAACTTTGCTTTATTTTTTTTCCTAGTTGCTTATCTATCTTTCTGTTACTAACACCTACAGCAGAATTTGGTCCAAATAGGCACATACTACATTTAATTTCAACATATAAATAAATTAAAGGTGTCCCAAGTGAGACAAATGGTTAATGCAATGGTAGGAGATATAAATTCTCTTCAAGAGCACAGTGGCAAAATATTTTTCATCAGCTAAAAGAGAAAAAAAACTAAGGACTAACAAGGAAGATGCACAGAGGCACTAATTGTTTTTGAAGAAGAGTGTAAAATGATTAAAGATGTGCTTAAAGAAGATTAACTACATATTAGAGTGAAGATGAGACTGAAAGAAAGACATACGACAGTAGAGGAATTCCCAGGCTTCATCAGTAATGGAAAAACGTCTTAATGAGGGCCTGTGGAAGGGAAGTGACCACAAAAACTAAATCAGTAGGTGAAAGACTGACAAACTCAATAGTCCTGGAAACTGAGTCCAAGGGACTGTGTTATGGCCCAGATTCAGCCAGGGCAACAAGAAGCCAGCATTGAGACGGTTGATAGTTTTCAGAACCACTTCCAGAGAATGCCAATTAGAGACACATTTAATTTGCAATAAATTAATATCATAATCAAATTTAATGTCAAGAGTTCTGGCAAAATGGCGCTCTAGGCAGAAGCACCACGCCGTCCCTCCACAGCAAAGATCTGAAAAACTAAGCCGAACAGAGAACACAACAATCCTGAAACCCTAAAACATCAAATGAAGAGATAAAGAACTCAGCCAAGCGCCAAATGGAGTGAGAAAACTGACAGAGAATGGAGAG
>NW_004444021.1:10170357-10221933 GCF_000243295.1 Trichechus manatus latirostris | reverse complement strand
ACAACATGTGTACTACTGTTTCATGAGAAACTATTTGTTCTGTAAGCCTTCACCTGAAGTACAATTAAAAAAAAAATTAAATTAAAAAAAAAAAAAAAGAACACACACAAAATAATTTGATGTCAAGTTAGGACGTTTTGGGTATTTTCACAAATCTTCAGGAAAGCAGGTAGTTCTTTACCATGTCCCAGTATTCTCATTCTTACCTCAATGTGCTGGTGTAACAAATAGACAATAAAATACAGCACAAGCATCATGCTTTCATTTAAAATAGGTAGATAAATTAAATAAAATCATGTTGTCAAATTATTTCCAATGATCCAAGTATTCTCCCAGTAATTACACTTAATGTATGATTTATTGCAGGTCTATTACTGGATTAAAAATATTTTTCTCCTTTGTTGATGCTAATTACATACAAACATGACTTACTTCATGCTTATGAATAGATTATAACTATTAGTTGGACATTTTTTTCTCCTATACTAATGACAGAATACTACATGAAAGCCTTTATTTATTAAACATATTTGTGGTATAACCTTAACAGCAGTTTATAAGCTATACTTGCTCTCTCCCTCCAGTGTTTCCAAGCAGTCCCTGTCCATTTTCTTCCTTTCTATGCTACATTTTACATGGTCCTTGTCCTTTTCCTAACCACTTTTTTGGGGGCACACTTCTTGATCTTCATCCATTTCTTCTCTTCCTTCCTCATTTATTTCTTACTTAAACCCTTGTAATTTGTCTTCTGCCAGTCCCTCTCCAGAAACAGCTCTCTGAGAGGTCACCATTGACCTAGATCTTTCTGTATCCAACAGAATCAGTCCCCTTGACCTTCAGTGGTGTTGGATAGACCATTAAATGTTTTTGCTGCATTGTTATTGCAATTCTAAGTAAGTATGATCATCTTTCCAGAGAATACCTGTGGGAGTGTTTAAAGAGAGTGAGGTCATTTTAGAATGGGGAAAAGTTTCTAAAAGTAAGGCCCTTTTGATTCAAGGTCTGGAAAATATTCCATAATGTTAAAAGTTTTTAAGACACTTCTTTCTTAAAATTCTTCCCTTCCTTACTGCATATAAAGATGTCCTGTCTGCCTTCTCTTACCTCATGAATAAGTTTTCTTTAGAAGCCAGCGATCCCATCACTGCTTTTATTTCTCCTCTCCCCCTAACTGAGAATACCCTGAAAGATTAACATTTTAAGTCCATGCTCTCCTCTCTATGTACTTGGTGTCTGAGATACAAGCCTCCCATCCTGGCTCTCTACAGGTGGAAGGAAAGAAAAAACAAAACAACTAATTTTATAGTGTCATAATTAATATCCCCTAATGGATGGTGCAAATGGTTAACACATTCAGCTGCTAACCAAAAGTTTGGTGGTTCGAATCTACCCAGAGGTAGTTTGGAAGAAAAGTCTGGAAATCTACTTCTGAAAAATCAGCCCCTGAAAACCCTATAGAGCAGTTGTACTCTGCCAAACATGGGATCTCCATGAGTCGGAATAGACTCAATGGTAACTGGTGGTTTTTTGTTTTTAAATAGGTGATAGGGGAAAACGAATCAAGTTCTTTTAATCTTAAATCGCTTGTACCTATATTCCCTGTTTTCCATATAGCAAAACTGCATTTTATAATTAGTTAATAAGTTTAGGTATTTGATGAATGCCTTCTCTTCCCTCTGCTGACTCAGCCCCCTCTGGCTTTCTGATTATGACAGACATTAGAGACTGAGCTGTTTTCTTCTCCATCCCCAGTCATGTGACCCACACCACAACCCCTCAGTACCGAATGTACTGGAAACTACTGCACTAGTGAAATCCATAACCTCATGCCATTATAAAACAAGAAACCAAATCCATTGCCATCGAGTCGATTCCAGCTCACAGCGACCCGATAGGACAGAGTAGAACTGCCCCATAGTACATAATACTAAAAGACAATATAGATAGTCTGTATGTATTATAACCACTGGTTTCCAATATTTTATAAAGAACTCCTTCAAATACCTAAAGTTTCACAGACCACCTCAGGATAATGGTTGTGCTTTCATCACTGCTGATAGAGAAAAAATATGAAACATTAAATCATATCTCACAAACGTGAACTATACTCTGAGCTGATGCATTCAGTACATTTCTCTTAGTGCGCCTATGTGCGCTAGGATCCTTGGTCGGTGTTGGTTATAAAATGCCGAAGAAGAGAGACACCTGCCCTCTTGGAATTTACATTTCATTTAAAAATGCTTTTAAATGAGTATGTGACATTGTATAGAAATTAAATGTGAAAAGAAATATAATTTTCACATTGCCTTTATACAGTAGCACCAGTTCTAATTTTCCTGTATTTCTGAAAAATAAAGTACATTTTTATATACCTTTTCCTGTTGTGGGATATTCAATTTTTTGTTTCTTTTATAAATGTGCATTAGACTTCCTTATAGTATAAAAAGTGGAAAATAATTAAGACACGATTAGTATGAATTGATCTAATTTTACATTTTCAAGTAGAGTGACTTTATATATGCCATTAAAACTATACTATGTTTATAGAATAGAAAACATCATTATCGGAGTCTTATAAAAGTAGTAATCTTGTCATAAATGAAGTATATCTGATAAAAAGGCAAAATATTCACTGCTGATATATCTGCTTTGAATACCAGTCTTGCCAAATTGGCGATATGCACACCATGCAAATAGCTCAAAGCTAAGCATGCTTGCTAGAGGAGCTGGTGTATATAATGAATACAGATTATTGAGTTTTGCTGTAGTGACTGTGAGGGAATGAAATGCTTTTTGAATCAGTTTCTGTGCACTGAAACTGCTATATTAAATAATTTCATTCTGAAATTACATTGCTTTTTTTTGTATTCTATTAATGACTTTTAGTTTGAAGGAAAAAATATTAAAATAGGAAAACTTATTTCTTTCTGGGGGTGGCTTGATATGAATCACTTTTCAAGTTTTGTGCTGGAACAGAAGTGAAATATGTATCTAATATCAATATAAACCTGATTACATATATCTAATCTATCTATCTCTTGTATATAACAATGAAATCACCTTGAAAATATGATTTCTCTTTTTGTCATTTTTTCCAAGGGAAAGTCCATTAATAAAATACATGCATTTGAAACACTGAGGTTACTCTTAGGTTACTTAATTGCACATTGTTAGCCCTACCTGGATTCCAGCCTTTGAAATTTACTTCTTTCAGACGAGCCATATGACCCTGTACCTAAAGGCTGAAGCCTCTCCTAGATGAAGGAGGGTAAAGAGGCTTGCATGCAACACTCTGGGGATTGGCATGAGATCATCCTTGCGGTTTGTCCAGCCCTGACCTCGCTTACACCCAGTGAGTCCCTGAAGAAGTAACTGAGCTACTTCTGAATCGTGTTTCTGAGTTTGAACCTTTGTCTTCATAACTTGCCTAATGCATTGAAAGCCTAGGGTTTGCCTTATTCTTGACAGTCTTGGGAGAGATGATGTCTTACTTCAAAACCCCAACCCAACTCCTACTGAGTCATTTCCCTTTGCAGAGATCTTTCAACCCTGGAATCGTGGATATGGCTCAGGCCTGGACTCCAGAGAGCCATGGCCACCCATCGACTGCAACACATGCGTTATGTTTGTTTGATCCCCTGATGTCCACTGTCTGCCTAAACTGCCAGCGGTCAGATTTGAAGACCATTTTCCATTCCTTGGACTGGACCTTTTCCCAGCCCCTGGTTCTGGATCTGTTTCCTAGTCTCTGTGCCTCCAGGTGAGTAGGTAGATTTCAAGTCATGTCTTAAAACATGTAAGGCAGGTATCACAGAATATTTCAACATTTTGGGAAAAATACTCTGTTTTTATTCTTTCCTCTCCATTACCCCTTTCTTCCACATATCATTTTTCCCCCACATTGTAGTCCTCAGATCATCCTTTCAAAGAAATTGTTCTAGGTTTGAAACCATGATACTGTAGATTAGGAGCTTCAAAGGTCTTAGCTCTATGATTTCCTCTCAAGAATGCAGAGATCTGAGCAAAACTTACGGACCTTTATTATCATATCTTAGATAACATTCTCCATAGCAACAAAGTCATTTCTGCCAGCATGTGGAGGGTCACGTGCTGATATATAAGGTTCCTTTGCTATATGTCTGGGCTCCTCCTGGGGATGTCATCAAGGATAAATTGTTACAGCCCAAATACTTATCATTAACCTCTTCATTTTTCTTAAACATAACACCTCCCCACGCTACCTTTAAGAGGTACGTACATAATGCAGATATTTAAATGTATATAATAGCACTGAACTGGAGCCCTGGTGGCATAGTGGTTAAGAGCTCGTCTGCTAACCAGAAGGTCAGCAGTTCAAATCCACCAGCCGCTCCTTGGAAACCCTAGAGGGCAGTTCTACTCTGTCCTATAGGGTCGCTCTGAGTTGGAATCGACTTGACAGTAATGGGTTTGGTTTTTTGGGTTGAAATATACTTTGCAATCAAGCATTCACTTCTGTTTGCTTGTTAAAGTTTATTTTTAATACTGAGTTTTTGTCATAGAATAAGACCTATAGTCTATTGTTTTGCCATTTTAGTACATTTCTGAACAAAGTACTGAGTTTAGAAAATATTTTAATAAAAATACAGGCTGTTTCTTATGACAAGACACTATTTTCCCCCATATGTTCCTAAGTATGCTGATATAATTAAACCATCTTACTTGAGAGGGTATGCCAATCACATTCCTTGCTTTACTAAAAGGAAAAGTTAATCAGGCCATTTATAATAAGAAGATTTTGGAGGGTTTGGATTATCAATGTGCACTGCAACCAGGTGTAAAAATACAAAGTTCAGTGGAGTTTGGACAGATATCTGAGCTAGTAAACAAATAAATAGACATTTAATTATGTATCCTGTCACTTTACAGCCTGGAGTTGTTGGTTCATCTCCGTCATCCCATTTTATACAAAAGGGTGGAAAGGTAAGAGTTTGGGGATAGTGCAAGGCATTATGTTTCATAGAAGGGGCATGGAGTTTAACGTTAGACAGACTGGAATTTGAATCCAAAGCCATATACTAATTATGTAATCTTGGGGATATTATTGAACTACTCTGCTCCTCAGTTGTTTCATTAGTAAAAATAACTGTAATATGTTTTGCCCTGTACAGAATTTGTAAGGATAACACAGTGGCTGAGAACATGGATTCTAAAGCTAGATTGCCAGGGTGTCTTAGTCATCTAGTGTTGCTATAACATAAATACCACAACTGGATGGCTTTAACAAAGAAAAAATTATTTCTTCATAGTAAAGTAAGCTAAAAGTCCAAATTCAGGGTGTCAACTCCAGGGGAAGGCTTTCTCTCTCTGTTGGACTTCTCATCAGTGTTTCCCTGGACTAGGGCTTCTCCGTGCAGGGACTCTGGGTCCAAAAGACACGCTCTGCTCCCGGCACTGCTTTCTTGGCGGTATGAGGTCCTCATGTCTCTCTGCTCACTTCTCTCTTTTAAATCTCAAGAGATTGCCTCAGGACACAACCCAATCTTGTAGACTGAGTCCTGCTTTCCTAACACAACTGCCACCCATCCTCCCTCATAAACATCATAGAGGCAGGATTTACAATATATAGGAAAATCGCACTATACTGGGAATCATGGCTCAGCCAAATGGATACACACATTTTTGGGGGGATATAATTCAATCCATGACACTGAGCTTCATTCCAGGCTCCCCCTCTTACTCTGTATAACCTTGGACAAGTTACTTACCTTCTCAATGGATCAGCCTCTCCATCTATTAAAATGAGATATAATAGTTTCTACCTCAAAGGAATTTTGTAAAGGATTGAACTATACATGTAAAGTGCTTGAATCAGTGTTCGAGCTACTGCACTATAAAGCACCAGCTATAATTATTTTATTATTATGTAGCTTCTGCATGTGTCCTGAACATAGCAAATTCTAAGCATATTGCAGCTAAGTAATAAGATGAAGTAAGCACAATGTTATTAAAGTAGATTACTTTACTGGCATGTTTTATGAACAGTTTGCGGCAAAAAGTGGGGTTTCGTTTGTAACAAAGTAAATTTCCTTAAAGGAAATTTATCATAAAATAAATCTGAGTTTCTCTTTGTGGGATTTACAACTCAATAAAACCTCTTACAGATTTAAGTGAATGAGGACATTTCTAAACCAATATAAGCAGGGTTCTGTGTGATAATTTTTCAATGATTTGATAGGCATTCTATCGCTTTCAAAATACAAACCATTATTGTGTTTCTATTAATTTCTGATTAGGTTTCATCTGAGTTGATAGCTTTTGTCATTTTCCATAATAACTTTCAAACCATGTACTGACTGGTCTGCTGGTTCATTATTCTATTTAACAGATAGTCTCCAGCTTTGTTCTTTGCTTCTAAATTATTTAATATTTGTCTTCATTTAAGTTGATTTGGTGCCTACTGGTACTGTTACTCAAACCCTCTTCTTCTTCAATCAGGTTTCATTGCCCTTCATTATTTTCTCTCCTTCCAATTCCAGCTTAATTTGCAGACTCAGAAATTTTGTTTCAATGCCTTCCTCCAACTCATTTATGTATATTACAAACATACAGCCTGCTGAAATTGATCTGTGGCCCAAGTACAAGAAAATTCAGGCTTCGAGTGAAGCGAACCAGCAAGAAAGTGGCATCAAAACGGAGTGTGCACTCTGCTCAACAGTCCTCAAAGTGCTTAAAAGGCAAGTGGGGAGGACAGCAGGTAGCAAGGGAGGTTAGGTCCACCTGGAGATGCAGGAGCACGTTTCCCATTAATTTCAGTCAGGGACTGAGCATGAACCTGAATGCAAGATATAGCCTGAAGCAATCTGTAAGGTTTTTGGAAAGTTAGTCCTATAATTGAAATGACTTCCACGATGAGTAGAGATTAAGGATCAGCAATGCTAGGGATGAAATCTAGGGAGGGAATACTTCAACATTGTTGGTATTAGGATGATCTGAAGAAAGCGTCTACTGGGAAGGTCTGTAGCTGACCAAAATACCTGTTTCATAATTTCGACTCGATTTCATTATATATAGGAGTAGTTCCCTAGAAAGGCCTGTTGGTCAACCCCTACATTAAAAAAAAAAAAAAAAAAATCAATCAACTTACAAAAATCAAAACATGGTGAAAATTACTTTGAAGAAGAGTGCAAAAGAAAGTCTATGTTCAAAAATATCAGTGGAAAAGATAATCTCAATTTGTAAAGGGTATGGAAAAGGATAAAACGTCTGTTTCTGAAATTCCATACTTGTTACTTCTAACTGGATTATCTTAAAATCAGGAACCAGGAAAATCATCCATTCAAGGAAAAATTTGGATAGTGATGATGGTGGGTATATGACTTCTCACATCACAATGAGCAGCTCACTTTGGGGTTAAAAGAAACCTTTTTGATTAACGGTTTGTGCACTGTGTGCCTCCTTTGCATACAGACAAAAGATCCTGCAAAGTGTCAGAAAGACACTTGAAAGGCATACGGAATGCAGTCAATTGAGTGGTATGTGGAGTATTCATGCTTCCAAGTGAAACTGCCAAACATCCTTGAATCCACCAAGCCCACAATTAACTGTGCTTCAATGGGTTAACACTGAGCCTTGCAGAGTGAACATAGCAGGTCTGGGAAGTAATTAAAAGCAGGAAAACAATTACACGTGGATTCATCAACTCCAAGAATGTTTCTCAACAACTAGAAAAGCTGTATTTAAATGGGGAAAGAAAGTTCCTACCTAAAACTATTCAAAAATTTTAACTAGGTATCTAAGAGAAACAACAATTCAGATTCCCTAGCTGGGGTTCTGTAACACTAAAAATTCAGTCACTTCCTTCTGGGAACCAGTTGTAAATATTGAAGGGTACAGAAGAAAGGGAAGAAAGTGGAACTTGTAAAACATAGAAAGGATCTCAATTTATAAATGTTCACTACCAAAGGCAGTATTGATTTTTCAAGCAAGTTTTGATTTTGACAAGCATATTCTAAACTTACAGGATGAATGCTGAACAGGGTTACTTGGTTCACGGAGATTAACCTAAGGAGAATTCAAGGGAAATGAAATTGTGTGCAGAAGCAATTCATCCCCTAAAGTGCAAAAAGCTACAGTACATTTTTTTCCAAAGTCCACATTTTGTCTTTTTGGTTATTATAACACAATAATAGTATAAATGATTATTTGTAGAAATTGCCACAGTCCAGGTTTTCACCATGATGTTTTTTACATTATTAAAACCACAGTTAAATAATATTTTATTAAAGAAGTTTAAAAAATTAATTCTGAAGAAGAAAAATAAGAATATGGAAAATGGAAATCAGATAAACAATTAGTAGTTAGGACTTCTGGTAGCACAATGTTTAAAGTGCTCAGCTGCTAACTGAAAGGTCCATGGTTCGAACCCACCAGCCACTCTGCAGGAGACACAGGTGGTAGCATACTTCCTTGAAGATTCACAGCCTTGGAAACCCTATGGGGCAGTTCTACTCTGTCCTACAGGATCACTATGAGTCAGAACCGACTCGATGGCAATGAGTTTGGTTTGGTTTTTCACAGTCATTCTAGAGAGCTCATTTTCTTAGAGAAAACACTTTGTTAAATGCAACTACTTGCTATTATCTGACTATTTCCAGCATTATGGAGATATTACTAAATTAGTCTCAGTTATGCATCCCCTTACCTCACTATTTGGATATAAAAATTTATGTTAGAACCTGAAGCACTAAACTCAATGTTTAGGGCCCCAGTACTGATAGAATAAACCTATTTGCTGGTATCATCGAGACTAACTCCTCATGTCTAGTGCTGTTATGCCTTTGCCATGGTGGAAGTATTATTAGCAGCCATCAACTGTGGGAAGTATTATTAGCAGCTATCACCTAGGGCAATCTAGAGTAAGTCTGGTATCTAATGTGCCTGGAGTGAGGGCCCGTAATCTCTAGACTTCTGCTTAAACCTATAACTCGGTTCACATTGTATCATCCAACCTCTCTTTGATTTTACTATAGTTGGTCCTCCTGGGACTATAGATTTTTCCTGAAATACAATCAGTTTGGCTAGGTTTCTACCATTCTGTCCCCTCTCCCCAACCACTGTACACCCACTGACCCCCTGAGACTGGCAACAGGTCCTTACTGGCTGTGGAAATCTTCTTGAGTAATGCTCCTCCTATAACACATGGCATTGCTGCAGTTGAGCTACTAAACCTGCTATATTCTACTTATAGATTAAGGTTTTTGGATGTCTGCCCAGATTTGGATAATATCCTGTTAATTACAGAGATTTGGACACCTAGACAGCTCACCAAGACCTGCCAGGACTAAAACCTGTCTAATTATCCTTGTCCTGTTGCATCTACACCCAGCTTCTGCCATTTGGTCACTTGTTCTCGCAGGCTTTATAATCAAGCCCACTGAAGACACAATAATGTAGCTGAAATCATATCTTATACTTGGAGCCCTAGTGGTGTAGTGGTTAAGAGCTAGTCTGCTAACCAAAAGGTCAGCAGTTTGAATCCACCAGCCGCTCCTTGGAAACCCTATGGGGCAGTTCTATTTTGTCCTACAGGGTCGCTATGAGTGGGATTCAACTCGATGGCAATGGATGTACTGACCCTAGGAGTCCCTGGGTGGCACAAATGGTTAAGCGCTAGATTACTAGCTGAAAGGCTGACAGTTCAAACCCACCCAGAGTAGCCTCATAAGATAGGTCTGGTGATTTGCTTTCATAGGTCATAGACTTGAAAACCAAATGGAGCAGTTCTACTCTGCGCACACAGGGTCACTATGAGTCAGAATCAACTCGAAGGCAACCACCACTATCACCACCACCACCACCACCAACAACAACAGCAATACTGACCCTGGGCCTCAGGAATCACCACATGGCCTCTGCTCATGTCTGAAGTGCATTTAGTGTCATTTACCCATCTTATCTCTCTGTCCTCTGAAATTCAATACAAAGTCAAACAGAAGAAATTCTTTCCCAGGTATGTGCATGATCCATTGGCTACAGCTTTTAGGGTCTGAAAACATAAATATCTTCAGGGTGTAAACGTCTCAATATGTATCATTTTTATTATATTTAGATTAAGTTGGATGAAACTTATTATTTATTTTGGTTTCAGTTCTTTTTAGAATACATTAGTTTTGCTAAGATTGGAATACTTCCTGAGTATGAGAAACTCTTATTTAGCCATATAGACACACTTATCCTCAAATACATGGGTTTCTGAATATGTATTATAATAACCAATTTGGGAAAAAGTGGAAAATAAGAGTGCCTGGAGTGTACAGTAACAATGAGTGTCATTTATTCCTGCTTTGGTCTTTTGTTTCTTTATAACCTCACTGAGTCTTTAACCTTATAGAGTTTTCTCAAATGATTAGAAAACCAGAACCAGAAGAGTGCACTTGGAAAAAAGGAGGTAGTCAATGAACGGGAATTACTAACAAATTTGTTTATAAACATCATTTCTTCAAAAACTCACCACCTTTCAGAAAAGTCAAATAAATTTTACATCTTTTTATTGCACATATTTATTCAGGCAAATCTTACACTTGTTGGCGGTGGTTGTGGTGATGGTGTGTGTGTGTGTGTATAAATAAGCTCATTCTATACTATTACATTTTACCCTTGTTACGCTAATAAGTGAAAACTCAAATTACATGGAAGGTTAAAAGAGCTTTCCCTATAAAATCCTTTTGGTTGCAAAGAAAGCTATTTTTGTTTCAAGAGTTTACAAAAATAAGACTCCATTGGAAAGTTTTGACTCCAAATAGTATTGTATTAAACAAAACACAAATTATTATTAAAATACTTTTTCTGTTAATAGTAGCTATCAGTCCTCAAATTGCCAATAAAAGTGATTACCTACAAATTGAATACCAAGGAAACTGTCAACTGCAGTTAATTTAGTTGAAGAACTGAAATTATGTTTAGAGAGTTCATTTCCGTTACACTTCATAAGAGGAACACTTATACAGTTCTTTAGATCACTAGGAATATTTCCCATGAATAGTTTGAGATCCCTGGGCACCATGTTTCTCCAAATGAGAGCTAAATATCAGTTGGCAATTTATTTTGTTTTTCACCACTTAGTTCAGCCCCACAGGTTAGTTTAGTAAGAAGGAAACTAATGGTAAGATTTCAAGACTAGGAAGAATCCCATACTCACCCCTACTCCCATCTTCATCTTGATGATGAATGGCATTTCAAATGAAGAGAGCCTCTTGTTTTAACTTCATGTGTGCTATGCAGCAAGCTGTATAGTACAGTCTTAGTATGAATAAAATTAAGAAAGTTTTTTGTTCTGTGTTGAGTTTTAAATTTGAAAGAAAAAAGACACAATATTAGGACAATAAGTGTTTGTGAGAAAAAGAAATGATAAAAAATATATAAGAGGTAAGGAATGTTTAAGACTGATTTGGCCTACTTTAAAATTTTGACTTCAGGAAAGCTTAACCAAGAAATAGATGTTGATAAGGTGAAGAGATCCACAGGATCTTATTTTTGATTAATTATCTATTTTGCATTTGAACACACTTTTATATTTAAGTTTGAAAATAATTTAGGATGCCTCTTCAGTTGCCATTTTGTACTGGTTCCATTTACCAGATTATTATTAGCTGGCATTTATTAATAATTTGAGGTGGGTATTTATCAATGCCCCTTCACGCAATGTTGGGGTCATATTTCCATTGTTCATAGTGAGATAAGTGCTGCATAAATCTTAAACAAGGAATACAGTTTAAGTTCTAAAAACCTATAAGCAAAAGACAGACGAAAAGCTCATGTATTCCAGAATAATTTTTAGAGTTGGAAAATGTTAGAGCTTCTAGGAAACTTAGAAATAATTTAGTTAAATTCATGGAGTTTGAAGGAAGTGAAGATGGCCCCTTGCATTTTCAGAAAGGAATAAAGAATAAATATTTTCAGACATTGTGATGTTTCAGAGAAGGAACTAAAGTACAAGAAGTTGAAAAATAGCCCCTTGCTTTTCACAAATCATTGATAAAAGGATCTATAACTCATAAATGCAGCAAGATGAACAAGTTGCTTAATGGAGATGAAAAGTGAGAGAATGAATGCAGTTCAGGTTTAAAAATAGTAAAGGAATATAAGAAAAATCAATTTTCCAAAGATGTCTGTAAGAGATCATACAAATCCTCAGCTATGCCTCAGAATTTTCATTTAATTCAAAGGTAATTTGCTTAAATCTTGGTGTTCTGATGACCCATTTTCCTTCATCTCACCCTGGCTTCTTCAACAAATGATCGAGTTCATAGTATTCCATGTGTTGTGCTCATTCCAAATTCATAAAGGTGAACAAAGCCAACCTTCAAGGAATTCATGAGCTTATCACGAACTGGAAGGAAGTGATATAGATTGAATGACTATATAAATGTAAATTTATTATTCTGATAAGAAAACTTACACAAAGTTATGAGAACATATGGTGGACGGAAGTACTTGGAAAGGTCAGGAAGGTACCTATGAAGAACATGTGGTCTTATTTAGTACCTCCCTTGTCTGGCTGCTGATTGGATTCCTTCCTACCTTCAGTTCTGTTTATTGTTTCTTCTTTTCCTAACGCTAACTTTCAAATTTCTGGCCCTGCATTATCCAGTGTTGCTGATGAATGCTAATTTTTCCCAGTCATGAAGAGCAACCTTATCTCTACTAGACACACAATAACAAAAACCAGTTCCTCTTTTTTACTCTGACTAGATGGCACCTAACAACAACACTTGTATACCCATATGCCCTATCCAGAAAGTGACTCTATATCTTGTGTTCTTTGTCAAATGGGTATGCATATTTTGGCAACTCAATGGGATCTGATATACTTGAAAGTGAAAGTGGTGATTTTACTTTAACTGTTAACTGTTCCTTGTCTGTGTAAACTAAAGCTGCAAGACGATTCTCATTCTCTCACACCCACAACAGTTCTTTCTGCGAATCCAATTAACTTCTACATGATTTTATTTGAGGTACTTTCAAAATAGATCCAGAATTTCACTACTTCTCACCACCGTCACTGCCACCACCCGGGTCCAAGTCACCATCTTTCTCCTCAAGTATTACAATACTGTCTACTCAGTTTTCCCTGCTTCCCAGCTTGCCTAACTTCAGTCTATTCTCAACTCAGCAGCCAGAGTGATCTCATAAAAATATAACTCAAATCATGTCACACCACTGCTCAAAGTCTTCAACGGTTACATATCTCAGAATAAAAACCAAACTCTTACTATAAGCTACAAGCTGCTCCAAGATGTAGATCCTGGGTGACTGTTTTCATCCACTCAGCTCCTACTACTACCTTCAACCTTGTTCACTGCCCACCAGCTACACTGGCCTTTTGCTGATCCTAGAATAGGCCAGTATTGATCTTATCTCAGAGTCTTTTAACACGCCGATTCCTACACTTAGAATGCTTTTCCCTTAGATATCTGCATGTTTACACAAAAGTCGCTTCTGAGAGACGTCTTCCCTGACCATCCTGTGCCAGCTCTTATCTACTCTTTATGCATTTTTCCATGCATTTAACATCTGCCTATTCTCACTAGAATGTAAGCCTCGAGGGGGCAGAGTTTTTATCCAATGCAATATCTACAACACACTTAAGAGTATTTGGCAGAGAGGACATGCTTAGTCAATATTTGTTGAATGAATAAATAATGTTAAATAATTTCTTTAAGGTCATATGGCTAAGAGTGAAAGGTCTGAATATTCAAAATAGTCTTTTTTATTTCATGGTATTTTACTTATTAATATGTAACACCTATCAAACTTTCTCACACTGTCCTTACTACTTTCTAAACATAGTCACACAATAAAATTGACCATGAATTTACAGGCGAAGAACATTTAAGGAAAATTGGCACTGGCTGGGTAGATAGCTCTTCACTGCCACTGTTTCAAGTAGCCTCCAATCTCCTCCTAATTCCAGTCCTCACGCTTAGTCCTCTGACTCTGTATATTATCTCACCTAAAATTTTGTAGAGAAATTTGAAGTCATTAGACAGGACCATTCTCAATGACCCACAATATTGAAGTCATTAGACCGGATCATTCTCAATGACCCACAATATAATACAAACTACAGAAACCTACTTGGACTACCCTATGCTGTTCTTCCTGTTGCCCCAAGCATCATTCCCCCAAGAATGGGCTTCTCTCCTTTGATGAATAATCTAATTTTTTCCTGATTCAGATTAGATTCTTCCAAAGACTGGAATCATAAAAATCACTCCCCTAAAGTCTCATATCTCCATCCTCATGATTAGAATGGGAGGAAAAAGTATTTCTTAGAAGGATTAAGCAATGTTCCTGGAAGACAAATTAAGTATGTGGGTGAGGTGTGTGTGTGTGTGTGTGCGCGCACGTGTACACTTGAAAAGCTTTATTTATAATTATATAATTGAAAATTCTTCTGTTCATAGAGAAGCATAGTTCCTTTTGTTAAAATGTTCTAATATCAAACATTTTAAATCAGAACTATATCAAAATGGACCTGAATTTTCGAATGAGAAAATTGTGATCTAATGAGACAGAGAACAGGTGACAAGCTAGTAACTTAATTAGCCATTTACTGGTTATTGCTATAACTGTTCTATGGAAGTCCTATTTTCTAATATCACGGTCTCATTCATATATTTTCTTGGATAATTATGCTGTTACCTGATTCACTTGATCCCTCAAGCCCATGAAGTGGCCCCAATAAACTTTCTTGACTTAAAAACATATTTAAGTCACAGTATAAATTTTAAAATAAACATTTTTATCAAAGTATTATTTATTACTGAAGTTTTCAGACTGAGCTCAGTCTTCACAGTATTTTGAAATCTTGATAACTAGGATGAGGGAAAATGTTATTATAAAATAGCAAGAAGTTTTTCACTTTCTCTACAAGTAAAGTCTTTGAATTCTCTTTGGGGAGCAGCCATATCCTTTGCCTTGAGGAAAAAAAATGATAATGGGCTCTTTGGCTTTACAAAAGTTGCAGCTGTAATTAGTCACAGAGGTTAAATTTTGCTAAATTCTTACTACATGCCAGTTACCATAGTAAGAATTGCTACATGCTCCATCTAATTTAGTCCTCCCAGCAATCAAGAAAGCAGATTCTATTATTATCATCAATTTACGAATGAAGAAACCATAGCTAAGCAAAGTTAGTTAACCTACTTTCAGCTCACACAGCTAGGTCATTGAGACAGGAGTAGCAGTCTCTCTGTTTAACCTTCCGGTGATGTCACATTGCACTGGGAACTAGATCCAAAGCTCCTTATCATGGCCTGGGGAACACCACAGATGTGCCACCTCCCTTGCCACAGCTCATACTCTTCTCCTTCTACCATAATATGCTCCAGTCAAGTGGGCCAACTTGCTGTTTCTCGAACATGCCAGGCTCATTCCCCCAGCAGGGCTTTTTGCACTTGTTCTTCTCTCACCCGAAATTTTATTTTTCTTGGGTCTATGAGACCATACTACTTAAAACAGCTTCTACCTGCTACCATTCCCCCAATCCTCATCCCCATAGGTAAGTTCACTCTGTAGTAGATCTTACCATTTTTCTTCATTCATGGCACAGAACGTGATCTAAAACGTCTTGTTTATTCATCTGTTTACTTGATAATTTTATGTTTGGAAACATACTTAGGCAGTAGGTACTAAGAAACATAAAATATTCATACCCTTTTGAAACAAGAATTTTGCTTCTGTAAATCTACCCTAGAGAAATAAACTTAACAATAATGTTAGTCAGGCACTATACTTGTAGAGGGCATCTTGCTTACTGTTTTATGCATGTTACCTCATTTAACCTGCACTCCAGTCCTGCAAGTAGGAGTAGTATTATCTTTAATTTCAGATGACAAGATTGAAACTTGGTGAGGAGAAATGAGTTTCCAAGGTCATCCATGTAACTAAGTGGCTCAAAACTGGATTTCTTGAATTATAGCATTTGTACATTTAAGCATAACATTAAATACTGAAAAAAGTACTATGTGGAAACAACCCAAATACTCATTGACAGATGAATGGAAAAACAAAATGTAGTACGTACATACAATGTAATATTACTCTGCTTTGAAGGGAAATGTAGTCTTGATACATGCCACAACATGGGCAGACCTTGAAAATATTATGTTGAGTGAAACAAGTCAGTCACAAGAAGACAAATATTGCATGATTTCATTAATATGAAACACTAAGAATAGACAAATGTATAGAGATCAGTGGTTAACAGTGGTTACTAGAGGCAGGAGGGAAGAGTAAAGAGGGGACTCTCTGGTTAGCTAGCACTGAGCTTCTGTTTGTGGCAACGCAAAATATGGCAATGGATGTTGGTGATGGTTGCACAACATGAATGATGCAACCAGTGTCATTGAATTGTACAAGTGAAAAATGCTGAATTGGCAATTGTTGTCTTACCTACATTTTTACAACAACAAAGACTATAACAATTAAACAAAAGTACTGTGAAAAACATATATAGCAGATTATTTCCAATATTGTAAAGATAGATCATAACATCCAGATCCAAATATAACAAAAGCACAAAATTGAATATCGTGCAGCCATTACAATGTTTATAAAGATCATAAAATACCATAGAAAAAATGTTTATATCATAATTTAAAAAAACTACAATATCAAACACACTACCATTTAGTTGAATCCAACTCATAGAGACCTTATAGGATAGAGCAGAACTGCCCCATAGGGTTTTCAAGGCTGTAAATATTTAAGGAAACAGATCGTCACATCTTTCTCCCGCAAAGTGGCTGGTGGGTTCAAACCGCCAAGCTTTCGGTTAGCAGCAGAGTGCTTTAACCACTGTGCTACCAGGGCTCCTTATAGTTTAAAAAGTACCTATAAAAGATTATATGTGATGTGATCATAAAAATTTAAAAAAATAAATTCTGCATTAAAATACTGAAAGGAATGAATCAATGAGTTTGGTGGCTGAACTATGCATATTTCTATTTTTTATTTTTAAAATTCCTTAATTATCAGGAATGAGTTTACAACACTCTGTAATAGTGTGTTTTTAAAATTTCACATACACAGGCTCATGTGAGACAGACTTTAACGAAACATGGCTTTTCCTCCGAGAGCAGGGGAGGAGGTGGGCCCTGTCCTTCAAGCCCTTTGTACCCTTTCAAACTCTATTTGACTGAATCCTTCTGGGTAAACAGACTTAAATCACTTTCTTGTCATCTTGCCCACAGTCATTAAGGCGGGTTGGCCTCATATATGTTTCCTTCTTTCATAAGCACAGCCACATTATTAATACGTACGCCAACCCTGCAGGCTTGGGCTCTTTTGTCCTTTGCCTGAGTAATAGTGAGATCTCCACTGTTTCTGTTGACATTATGAAAGTGCCCACCATCCTCTCTGTTGTCCAATCATAAGCCCTGCTCAATGAATCTCAGTCACCAGGCTAGATCACAAGACTTAACTCCATTATTTTAAAGGCATGGATCTCTTCCTTTGGGACAAAACCTCTCAGCTTTCAGACTTGAAGCCTGTTTTTCCAACAGGCTTAGGGAGATCTGTCTACAGATTTTAAGTGTCCCTTGGAATTGATCTGTTCAGACAGAGTTGAGTAGTAAAGATTCTCATTCACAACTGTTGTTATATTAGTTGCCGTAGAGTTGATTCTGTTTCATGGTGAGCCCCAGTGTGCAGAGAAGAACTGCTCCATAGGATTTTCAAGGCAGATTTCGGGCTTGTTTTCCAAGGTGCCTCTGGGTGGGTTTGAACTGCCAGTCTTTTGACTAGTAGTCAAGTGCTTAAACTTTTGCATTACCCAGGAACTCCCTTATTCATTCACAATGTAGATTGCTAAATAACAAATCAAACAATTTAAAAGATTCCAGATAGACCCTTTATACTCTAGTACTAAAGCATATCTAGTCCAAGGACATTATTTCCTGCTGTTCCAGGACTTTGCTCTCTATTCCTAATTCAGAGCGCAGCAACTGTCTTGCATAAGACAGTGTCTAGAAAAATGTAAGGGTAACCTTTTAAAAATCAAGTGTTTCATTTTTACAAAAAACTAAAACATCCAATTGCATTCACTCTGCCTACGGAAAATTCAGTGAACAGCAATATTTAGAAATCGGTAACAACCCCAAGCAAACATTTTCTTTTTAGTGACATTGTTTCAACTTCAAAAAATATTCATCTAATACAATCTAGTACTTCATTAGGTAGAATATACCAAAAATAGTACCAGGCTACAGCATTTATAAAATATCATTCTAAATGTTTATACTTATGAATACCAAAATAAAAAAAAAAAAACCCAAACCCATTACTGTTGATTTCATTCCAACTCATAGCAACCCTATAGGACAGAGTAGAAGTGCCCTATAGGATTTCCAAGGAGCAGCTGGTGGATTCAAACTGCCACCCTTTTGGTTAGCAGCCAAGCTCTTAACCACTACGCCAGCAGGGCTCCATACTTATATATAAAATGTCACAAAATGGGACATGTTACAACTTTAGAAGGGTAAAGCTCACTGTATCTTTCCCATTCAGTCAAGCCTGTCAGTATAATTTTCCAAGAGTAATTGTAAGGATTAAATAAAATGGTGTAAATAAAAGCACTGAGCATCTTATCCAGTACAAAGTAGTTGATATTTAAAATGCTTTTAACTACTAATATTTGAATACTTAGTCATCAACACTGAGTTAAGCACTTTTCATGAATTACATCATTTAAGCCTTTTGTTTTTTAATACACACTTTCTAAGAAGGCATCAAAGTTCAGTAACTTATGTAAAGTCACACAGATGAGCTATGAAGCATGGATTTGAACCCAGACTGCTTGACTTCAGAGCCCCTGTCATTAACTACTGGTGCTACTCTGCTTCAGTTTGCAAGAATTTACCAGCTGGGAGACACATGAAGCTCAAAAGGTAAGGAACATGAATCCCAAGACAGTGACAATCTTCTCACATGGTTACAGGAAGGGACAAATTTATCCAGAAGGTTAGGAGTATTAGGATGACTTTCATACGTCAACTTAGCTAGGCTAAAGGATGAGAAAGAAAGAGAGGGCAGCACTCATTTTGTATCATACACACACCTTTTTGCAGTTATTCAAACACCAATCTAGATGCTACTGTGAAGAATTTTTGTAGATGTAAAGTGCCTGATTAGTTGACTTTAAGTTAAGGAGGTTAGCCTGAACTAATCAGGTGGGCACTTAAAAGAACTTGGCTCTTCCAGTTCGAAGGTACTCCAAACAAAAGCTTGATTTACAATTGCTCTCTCTTCACTGGATCTTCCTTCTTAATAATCTGCCCTATAGAATTCAGATTGCTTAGCCAGCCTCCACAATTGTGTAAATGAATTTCTTGTAATACATAGATAATCTAGTCTGTCCTCTAGTGTGATTGATTGACTTTTTTTTTTAACTAATGATAATTTTGACCAAATGTCAAGGAAACCAGAATTTTTCACATACAATTTTAACCTGTTTGATAATTGCATAAACTTTCCACAGAATAGCTCGGGTTCCATGCATTTCAAGTCCAGATTCTCCTCCACTACCTGTATACTCAGAATGCTGGGCACCTTATTGTAATATGACCTTTAGCTCAGCACCTGATTCAAGGCACAATGTTGAGTGACATCAGCACAACAGGCAGTAGGACTACTCCTAGAAGACATTCCTAGACTGGACAGCCAGCAAAAACCAGAAACCCGTTGCCATCGAGTCGATTCTGACCCATAGCGACTCTATAGGACAGAACAGAACTGCCCCATATGGTTTCCAAGGAGCAGCTGGTGAATTTGAACTGCTAACTTTTGGTTAGCAGCCAAATATTTAAACCGCTGTGCCACCAGGGCCAGCAATGCCTTAAAAATACATGGCTGTGACTGTGGACAACATAAATACATCTCACTGAACCCAAATCACATGTATCCAAATCACCTGTCCCCCCAGTCACATCCCCTTTAGTTGGAGCCTGAATTGCCTGAAGCTATTCCACACTACCAAACCTGAGGGGAAGTATGACAGAGGGGAAACAGAAGTTAAGAAAGATGGCCATCTAATCTGATTACATTCGGAATATCTTCTACAAAATGTACATAAACATATGATCGTGTTGTGGTAGGCTAAATAATGCCCTCCCCACCCCACCCCACCCCCAAGATGTGTATATCCTAATCCCTGGAACCTGTGGATATCTTACCTTATATGGAAAAAGGGACTTTGTAGATGTGATTAAGTTAAGCATCTTGAGATGGAGAGATTATCCTGGAATATCCAGGTGGGCAATATAATTACAAGTGTCCTTATAAGGAGGAATCAAGAGGTCAGAAGGACAGAAGGTCATGTGAGTATGGAAACAAGAGGTTGAAATGATGTGAGAAAGGGTCAGATGGCTCTTAGAAGTTGGAAAAGGCAAGGAAACAGATTTATCCTGAAGCCTCCAGAAGGAATAAGGCACTTCCAATACCTTGGATTTAGACTTCTGGCTCCCAGAACTGTCAAGGAATAATAAATTTCTGATATTTTAAGCCAAGACATTTGTGGTCATTTCTTACAGCAGCAATAGGAAACTAATACACATGTGTATACACTGCTCAGCCCATTTCATGGCTTTAAATAGAGCCCATGCTAGTGAGGGGTTCTGAGCTTAAGCTTCATTTGAATTACTGAGGTATAACAAGAAAAAATATGCATGTGGCTGTTTTCATAAACACTAAATCCTAGAAAGATAGGGTGGAGTCATACCAGTGCCTTAGTCCAGTTAGTAACATGGTGCCCCTTCAAACAATTAGTTTTGTTCAACAAACATTTAAGAAGGAAAGCTCAGTGCTGACATGAGTAGGCTGCCTTCAGGGCTGAGAAGAAAGCCAGCCAGTGGCAATATCCTGAACATTTCAGCTCTTCTTCTCTGTGCCTTCCCCACTTACCTAATCACATGCTCTGCAGTTACCTTGCCGTTTACCTAGAAGGCAGCTGTTCTGGTTAAGCTCTTCACACAGGGCTCTTCCTCTTGACAGACTGCTCATCAAAGTGTTCCTTCTAACCATGTACAATACTCTTCCCTGATAGAATTCTAGTGATTTTGTTTTTCCCCAGCTTATTATGTTTACAGTAATAATGATAATGTATTCTATGCTCTGTTGCCTCAGAGAATTGCCCTTCTGGCCTACTCCTCCATTCTCTTCTGGAGATAGTCATGGAAACCTGAACTCACTCTGTTTTTTACCTTTTTGCATGACTCTTGAGTGAGCTAGTACACTGCAGAGAAAGCATGACTTCGGGAGTCACCAGACGATCAAATCCTCCTTCTGCCATGTGTGGTGTGGCCATTTAACTACCCTGAGCCTCAGAAGCAAGTATTTACCGCCAAGGTTTGGCATTTGGATTAGAGGTAATTGTAAGGATGCTCCTAGTGTGCTGTAGGCATCTAGCAGGTAGAAGCCACGGATGCTGCTGAACATCCTACAATGCACAGGAATGCCCCCAGCCACAAAGAAACCCTAGGGTTGAGATACTCTAAATTAGGACAAAGTTCAGGGTTTGTGTTCATGCTTGTATGAAAAGACTTCTCTTTCATTCTATATCCATTTTCCATGAGGGAAATGAGCCTGAAACCAAAGTCAACAGATGGAGGAATAATAAATAAATAATACACGAATGAATGAATGAATGAGTAAACAAATAAGTAGATCAATAAATAGCAAGGCTCGAGCCTTAATCCAACAATATTTAAAGTCCACCCGGTTTTCACTCAATTATGTGAGCCAGTACTATTTCAGTCAATTTGTTTTCAAGTTACTGCTTCTGAAAGCTTCCTAACAGATTGTGGTAGATGGGGTTGTGTGGTCAGCTCCCTCTTGGAAGAAGGACTTGCTTGCACAGCTGCGGGGAGTGCTGTCAGGGGACAGTCAGCTGCCAGACCCTCAGTGATTGTTTCACATGCAGAGAGCTTCCTAATCCAAAGTCATGCTCTTCCTGAGTGGACCATATCCAATGACATACTGAGTGTGGGTATAAAAGCCCAGCCATTTTGGCCAAATGTAGAACAACTCTGTGTGGTTATTTCTAGTCCAGAGCTCCTGTAGAGTGAGTCAAGCCTGTTGTCAGGGACTGCAATATAGCACAACCTCTCACTGGCCCCAATTCTGCTTCCTTTCCTTCCTTAATAAACATCTGTACCCTAAACTCTGTCTCAGATCAGAGCCTGCTTCCCAGAAAACCCAGCCTGTATCACAGATACAACCACCAACTCTAAATTGTCCAAAAACCTAAACTGATAGATTTTTTTAGAGTAACGCTCACCGCTAGTAATCCTAAAATATTGTATTCCTGAGAGCAGAGACTTTGTTTTATTCACTGGCTATAAGTAGCACCAAGAACAGTGCCTTGACACTCATGCAGTCATTCGACAAATCATGATCCAATGCTCTCTGTACGCCTTTAGTGAATGAATAAACAAATGAATGGGAGCTTGAATGAAATATTGGGATCTTCCTCTACTGGTATTAATAATTTTACTTGAATAATTTGAAAGCCAAGGACACTATTTTAAGAAGGTAACCTTTTTTTTTTTTTGGTAGTTATAAAGTGTTCTCTTTCATGTTAGGCACTGTACTAAGTACTATAAATAGATTATCTCGTGTCTCACAAAAACACGTGAAATGAATATTACTATTATGTCCATTTTTAGATGTATCTTAGAAAGTTCAAGTACCTAGCCTAATGTCAAATAATCAGTAAGCACAAAGCCATGATTCAAAACAAGTCTGCCTTCAATTTCACCTTTCAGTATTTAATCTTTGCCAGTTTCTTCTGCTGATGTAAGTTTACTATTTCATAAGTGAATCCTTAAAATATCACAAAGTAGACAAAAAGCATACTAATTTGAATATAAATTTTGGAACCACATGTAGCTTAGAATTATTATTGATTCTACTCATCTTAATTAATTTGTAAACTATAAATCTAACTTGATTAATTCTAATAAGGAGGAAATAATGCAAAAGGGATTGCTTTTAGCATCTTAATTATCACTGTCTAAGTTCCTTGACTTATCTCAAGCTATTTTATTCAACAAAGTAATGATGCATGACTTTGTCCTCAAGGGTCTCATCATCAAGTGGAAGAAACAGAAATATAAACAGGAAATTGCAAAACAATATGACAAACTCCAGATTGGAGGAAAATATTTCTAAGGCAGCATAGAGGGGAACACCTGACTCTCTTTGGAGGTGGAGGGTGTGTTGATGTCAGCGAAGCCTTGACAGGCCAGGTTGTACTTGAACTGTGACTGAGGGATGAATAAGAAAGAAACTTAAAGGAGGATGAGGAGAGAGGATAAAAAATTCATGCTGACAGGAAGTCAACAGAGACAAAGGCACAGAAACCTGATACAGCACAGTGTATTTAATAATATGAGTATTCATTTCAATATTACTCAAGGGAAAGGTGTATGGGAGCGGAGGAAAGGGGGGGGTGAGAGAGGAGATGTGATCCAGTAGGAGATGGGGTACAAAAAGCAAGAGGCTCCCAGATGAGTAGGTATGGGTTTAACCAAGAGTGCCTTGTACTGGCTGATTTTTTTTTTTTGGGGGGGGGGGCAAGAGGGAGGTAGATTGCCAGGCCTTTCTTCCAAGACACCTCTGGGAGGACTCAAACCTCTAATCTTTCTGTTAGCAGTCAAGCATGTTAACTGTTTGCACCACACAGGGGCTCCAACCTCCTGCGAGAATTCCCTATTCCATATTTTGCATCATCAGCGTAAGCCTGGTAGAAGTTAAAATTCTAAAATGCTTGCTTTAAATAAAAACAAAGCGTTTATTTAGCAGGAATGCTATAACATGCTATGAAGTGCATAGTATATTATTGTAAAAATAATAATCACATAATGTGGAAAGTAAAATCCATTAAGATGCTTTTCTTGTGAATCACTTTATAGTGATAATATCAATATAAAATTATGTTATACCGTAAATGATCTTTGTCAAGCTTGTGCTAAATTTCCTGTTTCATGATCTTTAAACAATTAAAAAGCTATAAAGGTAGAAACCCAATGACGGTAATTAGGAAGATGTAACAGAAATCAATAACCTCTACCATACCTAAACAGCTTCAAAATGTCCCCATATTTCAGCACCTTATTTTACTTGCAGTTGTTTAACATAAAGGTTGCTTTTCTAATAAATGTTAGGATACCATCTTACTGCCAGTCAAAAAGGGCAAGTAAGCATCCCAAAGAACGCAATCAAAGTTGATGAAATGGAATGCTATATTAGTGTTGTTTTGATGTTACTAAATCTACTGGCCTGAAAATTCACCTTCTCCCCAGAAACACCACAATGTTTCTTTCCTTCCCTGGGACAGAGTCCTGATAAATGCCTCAGTTGTTCCCTTCACTTGCGCACTTAGCCTATGGCATTGTCTAGATTAATTTCTGTAATGACCTACTTCCCTCCTAACCCCTGCATTTCTTCAATGTTTGAATTTAGGATCTCTTAAGCTAATTCTCCAAGCGTAGCTCCCTGGCAAATGCAGGCAGTAAACTTCTTCTCAGTCTTGGGAAGGAATCAAGAAGCTTTAGATACATAGCCACACAGACTCAAACCACAGAAGTAGTATTTCCTTGATTCATTTTTAAAAAATCACCACTTGTTTCCACCGCAGCCCCATTCCAAATATACCCCCCAAAGTGTCAGTGGCCCTTTATCATTTGACTCCTATCTACCTCTCTAGCTTCCTCTTCCTCTATCCACCCCCACCCCCAAATAATGCCCTACTAAACTAGAAGTTCATGAAGGCAGGGCAATGTAAATTCTATTTTCTGCCATACTTCTCTATGCCCAGGAGTGTGTCTGGTGCTGACTAGATTTTTTTAAAATAATTAATGTTTTGTTAAAAATAAAGAAGGTTCTGCCTTGCTCACCTAGTCCCTGCATAAGCAAGGGTGCTCACTCTGAGCCCCAGTCATTGGCTAGGTCTTTTTAATCTGTTTCTAGGTCTCATTGTGTAATCTTCCTCCCATTGCCCTCTGCTTGGAGGTCTAGTTCATTTCAGGGAATTAGCCACACCTAGTCATATTTAACCTAATTATGACATCTTATTGACGTTCCATCTCATTTGACTTAAGGAGAAGTCTTTTATTGATCATGTTTCAGAAATTTGGATGCTGTTATGCTTTCTCCAGACAGGTTCAGTCCCTCTATTTGTCTATTTGAGTGTCATGACAACAAAGATGTTTTAGGCAGTAGACACCTGGGTTTGGAGGCAGAGGGATTTTCTTTGCTGTATTAGTGGTCTATTAATTTTCGTTATACACCATCTCCCTTTCACCTCACATCTACTTTCACTTCTACATCTTAAGTTCTAAGAATACATTTGCTATCTGTTCTCCACAATTCCTCCTTCACCATCGCACTGATTTTACCTCCAAAACATATATAGTGCCTCTCTACCTTTCTTCATATCTAATGCTATCAGTAGCAGCACTTCCTCTATAGCTGAGCAACCAGGGCGCCTACCTTTGGGATGCCAGCTTTACTGGGCCTCACTCTTGTCTACTTCCAGCTTCACCCTGCCCTAAAGGGCAAGGAGTCTTTGGAGCCAACACTTCACACTCTGTAAGAGCCCACTGCCCCATTTCTGTATCTTTTCCCAGATTCTAGGAACCATGGAATTGCCTGTCCAAATGGCTGGAGTATTGACTTGCATGTGTGAGGATCCTTGCAAAGTGGGAGAAAGTCTAGAGTGGGAAGAGGCGGGCGTGGGCCAGGATCCCCCATTTGTCTTCTTGGCCGGGCCCATGAATGTTAGAGGTAGGCGTTATCATCATAACCCCAGTTCTCATCCTTTTAATGTGGTCACATCAATACTCTCCTAACTGGTCTCTGTTTTGCAAAACAATCTATTTGCTTCCCATTGAATTTACAATGGTCTCCAAGGTCTGAACACCACTCGTCCTCTGACCTCATCTTTCACCATCCTCTTACTTTGCATCCTCCATCAACAACAGCCTCATCCCCAGCTTAGTCCATCCTCAGAACTGCTCTTCCTCCTTCCCCGGATCTTTGCATAACTGGATATTCCTTGTTATTCAAGTCAGGTCTCAAAAAAACAACTTCTCAGAAACATCTTCCATGAACATCCACTCTAAGTTAACACTCAACATCACACTCACCCCATCACTCTCATCACATCCTATTTTTTTGTTGTTGTTGATGTTGCAATGATCACTATGTTAAATTTTCTCACTTAAGTATTTGTTTGATTTTCATTATTTGTCTCACTGCTTTAAAATGTAAGTTGCATGGAGCCAGGAGTTGTTCTTGTCCATTGTGTTATCTACTTCAATGCCTTGAGCAGGGTATGAAGCATAACAGACCTTCTTAAGGGTAGAAAAGAAAGAAGAAGAAAAGGGAGGATGAGAGGAAGGAAAGGGAAAAAGACTAGGGGCCAGCAGGGAGGGCTGTATGAAGGTCTGCGGTACAGACATGCAAAGATAAGCCCCTTGCAAAGCACCTGACTGCTTCCCCCACTGCAAATTACCCCACTCATTGCCATCAAGTCGATTCTGCTTCATATTGATCTTGTAGGACACAGTAGAACTGCCCTATAGGGTTTCCAAGGCTGTAAATCTTTCCAGAGACAGACTGCCACATCTTTTCTCCCTTGGAGTAGCTGGGGGGATCAAACTGCCTTTCAGTTAGCTGCCAAATGCTTAACCACCATACCACTAGGGCTCCAGCACTGCAAAATAGGTGGGAAATATGTCTATTGGAAGATTGGAATGTAAAGAAGTAAGAGTTGCCTTTTCCTAGTGCCCCACGTCAGATGAGAGATAACACACATGAAAAAAGTTTTACTTGGTGCTTGGTTGTCCTTAACTACTTCTGGTTCCTCAGTTCCCTTCAACTCCTTTCTGTGTTACAACCATTTCCTTAGCAGTGCTCTGATTTGGGAATTTCTCCAAAAGGCTAATCTTTACAAGAAAATCTATTCTGCCGTGATTCATGCATTCGTTAATTCAACACATACTCATCGAACATATACTCTATGCCAGGCACTGCACTGGGGCCTGATATTTTTTCTTCCCATTGGGTTTACATGATATAATTCTCAGATAGTAAGCATACAGAAGGCAGTAAGTAACTTCCCGAAAAACAGGGTGAATGCTAGGGAAGAGAAAAACAGAGAAGGAGAGGACCTGGCTAATAAGGACCACTTCCTACGGAAGTCTGTCCCTACCATGTGAGTTGAATCCCTGGAGATACAGCTCAGAATTTCATATGAAACTTAAAAGAACAGTTTTAGGACAAATACCATAGTTTAAGTGGCAGCATTGCTAGAGTGTGAAAATGTAACTATACAGGTTAAAAAGAGGTTAAAGCCACATATGAGTGCTGAAATTAGACAGTAAGTGGCAAATATCATTTTGACACAGATGGAACCTATTCCCTATGCTCTCCCTGTCTATGACAGTGCTAGCAAGACAGCCAATATCCAATTATGTCGGAACTTCAATTTTTACTTTCAATTCTCGTATTACTATCTTCAGTACAAGAGGTTCAGTTCACAGGTCTTGGAATTTATTCTGAGTCAGTAAGTACACCAAATCCTTTATATTTAAAATATAAAAGAAATTAAGAATGGGAGAGTGATTAGGGGCTAGACAGGGGTTGAGAGAGGGACAGAGAGGAAGAAAATAAGAGAGAGAACACAAGAAAAGCAATGGAAGAAAGGAGATGGAAAGAATGATTGCTGTAAGAGGAAAAACAATGACGATGACAGAAATAAAATAGTTGCTCACCTCAGTCAAAAAATAATAAGGTTTATCAAAAACTTTCTCTGATCCCTGTTGGAAAGTTCAAAAGCAAATTAGTTTACTTTTGATGTTAATACTATTCTTAATATTGACTTCAGCAGAAATTCAAAATGAATATCTCAAGAGAAAATTCATTCAAATCAACTTCAGTATTCAGCATAAGTTGCCACTGTATATTATTTTCTGGAGTTAAACGTAGAAATAAGAGCTCTTACGGTAAAGCAAAAATGACAAGAAACACTGCTGAGTTCAGCAACAAGACTCCAAAGATGAGGAAGTAAATGCAGTAAGAGCATGGTTTTGACTAAAGTAATGTCACTTATTCATTCACTTGACAGAATATCCTTCTGCCAGCTTACATTATAGAAATCACAACCAGAATGTCGTTTATAAAATTCTCCCACAAGAAGCAGATTCTAATCAATTTTATAAAAACAATATGTCATAAAACTGTTACATCTGCATTTAGATTTAACGTTTGGTATCAACCGAATGTTCGGCAATTTTTTTTTTTTTAATATGTTTTACTGCTATAGAAGAAACCAAGGTTTTGTTAAGCACAGTTGATTTTAACTAATCCCAAATAACATGGACAGGTCTAAAGCTTGGTAAGAACTAAGCATGAAAGGCCAAGTATCTCTTTCAAACATGAATGACTAGAGGTTAGGCAGCTTTCTTGTGCCCTTTCAAAATGTAAACAACCGAGTTTGGAAAATTTAAGTTCTCTTGGAAAATCTGAAAGTCACCATTCCACTGCCTGGAAAAAGCATGAATGGGGATGAGAACTTTGCGCTGAGGCAATGCCTGAATTAGAATGCGTCCCTTGTGCACCAGGTGTGAGTGCTATTCTTCCTGTCACAGCCAAGGATACAGAATCAGAAACTATAAGTCACTCAATGCTTTTATACCCATGGAGGTTGCCTGGCAAACCCTGCCCCCCCCCCGCCAAAAAAAACCCAAACAAGTAGCTCTGATGGCACAGTGGTTAAGCTCTTGGCTGCTGACCAAAAGGTTGGCAGTTTGGATTTGTCAGCTGATCCACAGAGGAAAGACCTGGCGATCTGCTCCTGAAAAGATTACAGCCTTGGAAACTCTATGGGGCAGTTCTACTCTGTCACATGGGGTTGCTAGGAGACAAAATTAACTTGACGGCACACAACAACTCCATAAAATTTTAAATGCTTCTTTGATTTGGATTTTTAAATTGTAATGTTCTATGTAGTGATTTTCAAAGTAATTTCAAAATTTATAATGTTGAAAATTAATATATGAGTTCTTCCAGCTTTTTCAGTTATTTCATATACACAGTTGTGATGGTTAACTGTATGTGTCAAATTGGTTAGGCTATGGTGCCTAATTTTTTGGTCAAACACTAGTCCAGATGCTGTTATGAAGTAGTTGCATAGTATTAAGTCAAACTGCTTTAAGTACAGCAGATTGCTCTCCACATGGTAGATGGTTTCATCTAATCAGCTGAGGGCCTTAAGAGCACAAAAGGAGTATTCCCTAGGGAAAATTCTGCTTCCAGACTATAAATAGAGATTTTGGCAGAGACTACAGGAATCTCCAACCTGTTGCCTCACCTGGCGATTTTGGACTTGCCATCCCTCAATCACATAAGCCAATTACTTAAAATACATGTGTATATTTTCTTCATCATACATGCAGAAAGCAAGAGGTCATTAAAAAGACAGGAAAGAAAGAAAAGACCAAAATGGATGTCAGAAGAAACTCTGAAACTTGCTCTTGAAGGTAGAGTAGCTAAAGCAAAAGGGAAAAATGATGAAGTAAAAGAGTTGAACGGTTGATTTCAAAAGGCAGCACGAGAAGGACAAAGTAAAGTATTACAATGACATGTGCAAAGACCTGGAGATAGAAAACCAAAAGAGAAGAATATACTCGGCATTTCTTAAGCTGAAAGAAACGAAGAAAAAATTCAAGCCTCGGGTTGCCATACTGAAGGATTCTACAGGGAACTATTAAACGATGCAGGAAGCGTCAAAAGAAGATGGAAGGAATATACAGTCACTATACCAAAAAAAACTGGACAATGTTCAACCATTTTAGGAGGTAGCAGATGATCAGGAACCAATGGTACTGAAGGAAGAAGTCCAAGCTGCACTGAAGGCATTGGCAAAAAACAAGGCTTCAGCTATTGACGGAATATCAATTGAGATGTTTCAGCAAATGGATGCAGTGCTGGAAGTGCTCACTTGTCTATGCCAAAAAATTTGGAAGACAGCTACCTGGCCAACTGACTGGAAGAGATCCATATTTATGCCTATTCCCAAGAAAGGTGATCCCACCAAATGCCGAAATTATCAAACAGTATCATTAATATCAGACGCAAGTAAAATTTTGCTGAAGATCATTTAAAAGCAGCTGCAGCAGTATATTAATAGGGAACTGCCAGAAATTCAAGCCAGATTCAGAAGAAGACATGGAACCAGGGATATCATTGCTGATGTCAGATGGATCCTGGCTGAAAGCAGAGAATACCAGAAAGATATTTACCTGTGTTTTATTGACTATGCAAAGGCATTTGACTGTGAGGATCATAACAAATTATGAACAACACTGCAAAGAATGGGAATTCCAGAACACTTAATTGTGCTGAGGAGGAACCTGTACATAGATCAAGAGGCACTTGTTCAAACAGAACAAGGGGATACTGCGTGGCTTAAAATCAGGAAGAGTGTGCATCAGGGTTGTATCTTCCACCATACCTATTTAATCTGTATGCTGAGCAAATAATCCGAGAAGCTGGACTATACAAAGAAGAAAGGGGCATCAGGATTGGAGGAAGACTCATTAACAACCTGCGATATGCAGATGACACAGCCTTCCTTGCTAAAAGTGAAGAGGACTTGAAGCACTTACTGATGAAGATCAAAGACTATAGCCTTCAGTATGGATTATACCTCAACATAAAGAAAACAAAAATCCTCACAACTGGACCAATAAGCAACATCATGATAAACAGAGAAAATACTGAAGTTGACAAGAATTTCATTTTACTTGGATCTACAATCAATAACCTTGGAAACAGCAGTCAAGAAATCAACCATTGTATTACATTGGGCAAATTACTGCAAAAGAACTCTTTAAACTGTTGAAAAGCAAAGATGTTACTTTGAAGACTAAGGTGCACCTAACCCAAACCATGGTGTTTTCAGAAGCCTCACATGCATGTGAAGCTGGACGATGAATAAGGAAGACCACAGAAGAACTGACACCTTTGAGTTAAGGTGTTGGCAAAGAATATTGAATATACCATGGACTGCCATAAGAACGAACATATTTGTCTTGGAAGAAATACGACCAGAATGCTCCTTAGAAGCAAAGATGGTGAGACTACATCTCACATCCTTTGGACATGTTATCAGGTGGGATCAGTCCCTGAAGAAGGACATCATGCTTGGTAAAGTAGAGGGTTAATGAAAAAGAAGAATACCCTCAACAAGATGGAATGACTCAGTGGCTGCAACAATGGGCTCAAGCATAACAATTTTGAAGATGGAGCAGGATGGGCAGTGTTTAAATTTAAATACTATGGAGTAGAGGTGTAGATGTCAGAAGCTGATTGAAACAATCTGGCTTCTGCTTAATTTAGCTGTTACCAGAAGCAACAAGGACCCTTATGAATGTATATTTTTTCTTTCTTATCAGTTTTCAAGTGATAGAAGTTTTAAAAAATACTGTAGAAAACCACACTGTTCTGTATACAACTCCTTTTGATAAGTTGAAAATTCCCAACTAAATCCAGAAATAAACATATGGAGAATCAAATATTGTTTTACAATAATGAGATTACCACCACTTGGCTGTTCTAGGTACAAAGTGATGATATTTTTTATTTAAAATAATATTTTAGAAAAAAGTTTAAACTTTTAGAAAAACTTTAATGAAGATGGCAAAAATATTTGTATTATTATCTACTAACTTACAAGTAGAACTTTATCCATTAATGCAGCATCATGAACCTGCTATAAGGCTTTGTTTCCAGTCCCAGATGAAAGAAGATTATAGTTTATTGGCACATAAGAAAGCATGGAATCAGAGTCTTAAAATAAATCCATATTCATGTGGTCTAAAATAATTGCTTCTGTAAAACAGAGTCACACCATTTTCAATCTATAGTAAAATTCAAATGGGAAATTGGCAAATTTCCACTGCTTGCTCTATGGCTACTGGTTTTACAACTAATCCCTGAATTCATGTCCTTGATGATCAGACAGTCACTATATTAATTCACAAGTCCATCAAGACTTATTTATGATATACTATTCTTCCTTGGAGCCCTGGTGGCGCAGTAGTTAAGAGCTACGGCGAGCTGTGGCTGATAACCAAAAGGTTGGCAGTTCGAACCCACCAGCTGCTCCTTGGAAACCCTATGGGGTAGTTATACTCTGTCCTATAGGGTCGCTATGACTCAGAATCAACTCGATGGCAACAAGTTTTGTTTGGTTTCTTCCTTGGGAGTCCCTGAGTTATGCAAATGTTTAACAGGCTTTGCTGCTAAACCCAAAGGTTTGCAACGAGTCCACACAGAGGTGCCTAGGAAGAAAGGCCTGGAGATCTATGTCCAAAAAAATCAGCCACTGAAAACCCTATGGGGTACAGTTCTACTCTGACACATATAGAGTTGCCATGAGTTTGACCTACTTGATGGCAATTGGTTACTCTTTGACTTTGTTGAGTACTGGAAGTGAAAGAGATGTGCTAATAAATGTTTAACAAGGGAATCTTTAGGGGATGAGGGGCAGAGGCATTTTCAAACTTGTATGGTATAAATACACTATGGCCAATTTCAAGTTACCAATGTCTTAAAAAATATTTGTCACACTCCTAAAATTTAATGATAAGCCCTTGCAAGGCTTTACAAGCCAGCTGTAGAACACCACTGACAGAGCTATAAGATAATCTCCACTTACCAACTGTGAATCATGCTAGTAAAATGGCAGTCTCCATTGGTGGAGCATTGGGCTGGGTGAGAAATCTTGATTCCTGTCCCTGTCTCCCACATGACTAGCTGAATGACCTGGTTCTAACCAAGGTGATTCCACTTTTCTCACTGTATATATGGTACCTCAAGGAGTCCCAGCATGTGGATAGATAATCATTAAGTACCTACATGACATGGTTTTTAAATGATATATGATAGACAACAGCTAGTTTATATACTCCAAAGAGGAAGCAAAATGATTTGTTCTTAGGAAGTCTGGCTACAAATACATTTGGCTATTTAGTGATAAACTAAAAATGCATTTCCACCTTGTCAGCAAGTGTTTTATACAGAAGCATGCCCCTGAAGCTGAAACAAAGGGCAAGACCATTTGTCAAACAGGTTCCATATTTAAGATCCTACTCTGCCTTCTCTGAAAGATATCCTTATTCTATCTCAAACTGGGCCTTGATTTATGTCGTAAAATCTACAAGAAGCAATCAAGCAAAACCATTTGCTAATCCAAAGAAGGAAATAAGAGCAGTACTTAGAGAATGGTGAACAGGTGCCCTAACCAGTTAGGTAAAGGAGATTTTGTAATAAAAATAAAGTTAATATTAATAGTTTATTCCATCTTTATCTGGGTCTCCCACATGGAAGGTGAGAGTTCTACCACTGAACTACCTACCACTGTACCCACCTAATACACCTCCTGTGTAGCCACCATTAGTCTATCATTGGAGGCTTGTGTGCTGCTATGATGCTGAACAAGTTTCAGCAGAGCTGCCAGATTAAGACAGACTAGGAGGAAAGGCTCAGCAATCTACTTCCTAAAATCGGTCATTGAAATCCCTATGGATCACAGTGGTCTAATTGGCAACCAATAACGGGGATGGCACAGGACTAGGCAGTGTTTTGTTCCATTGTGCATGGTGTCACCATGAGTTGGTGGCCAACTCAATGGCAGCTAACAATGACAACAAAAATCATCTTTATATTACACAATTACTTCTCTTATTTCAAGACTCTCAACCTAGTAGCAGGTGTATATTATCTCGTTAAGGTAATTGAATTAAGGACTTATTGTTTTTAACTGTAACTTATTTTCATTTATTGTAACAATCATGCAAAAAATAGGTAACAAGTACCAATCACTCTAATGTCTATGGTAAACTTGCCAGGCAATTATTATTTTCCCTATAATTCAGTGGAGATTTGAATTTGGAGAAATTAAGTAACTTATTCAAAATCACAGAACTAGTGAATATCACTACCAGAATCAGAATTCAGGCCTATTTTGATAATCTATATTATTTTTCCCATATCAGGCTGCCATCACTTTGTTTGAATAGGAGGAATTTTTTTTTTCTGTATTATTGAGGTTTGCCTTTATTGATATGTCACTTAATGACATTTGATTGAATAACAACCTCACATATAGTCTGCATCACCTCCGGTTAAACCATAAATTCCAAGACAAGAAACTTGTTGTGATGACATTTACTACTGTTAAGATGCTGATGCTTGTCTACACAATGAGGTAAAGTACAACATAAAGTAAACATAAAGCACAATCCAAATCTTGGAGTTAACTGTGGAAACTTAATATAATTATAAAAACCCAAAACAAGTGAAAAATTCAGTCATCTATAAAAAATGACATGCCGATGAGAATATTCACAAAATAAAGTCAAAATTTAAGTTCATTAAGTTATTCATAGTATAGTCTCAAGAACGTATGACTGTGCCTACATATATGAAGCTATTTAAACGAGTAAGAAATAGTGGTTGTAAGAAATGAATTATAATTGATAGTAATAGCCAGACTACAGCAGTGATCTCATTACTTATATTCTGTCTTGTGGGTATGCTGCGTCAGAATCACTCTCTATGGGGTCTAGAAAACAGCAAGTAACAGGGTATCTCTAACAACGTTTGGGGGACCATACATACACACATATAAATATATGTATGTATGTATATACATATATCTTTAGGGAGACACATCCAGCTAGCTAACTATCCATCCAAGCATCCAACTACCTAAACATTGTTTCAAGCAATCATAGGAGAGACGATTTTTTTATTCGGTCCATCAAACCCTGTTGTTCGAACTTTAACTCACAAAATGTTTCTGATTATAACTTGTTTTATTTTCAACATCTTGGAATACAGAAAGAATAAACTTATCAGGAGGCATAAATGGTCTCATGCCTTTGGCCTTTCTGTTTTTCCCGTAAATAAAAATAGCACCGTTCTCTTTTACATAGGTTTTTTTGAGGATGGTAAGTATGAGTCAGTTTCTCTGATTAGAAATACCTCTGGATTGGCTGATACCAACTTCCTTGATGTCCAAAGCTAATTTCAGTCCCTGGATATTGTATCACTCTTACCGGCACTGGGAGGCTTTCTTAGTAAGCTGGCATCACTACATGACGTCTTAGTTGCTCAGCAATGGCAATATTGATAAGCAGTAATATATCTCCTGATAAAATTGATACTAAATAAATATTAAAGATTTACTGTTGGCATATTTGTTGTTAAAAATTGCTATTTCCTTTTAATAGCCATAGAGAATGGATTTTTCAAGTGGAAAGTAGTAGTAAAAGCAAGTCTCAAGGGAACCATCATCTTGGCTACATTTATATATAAGCAAATGTGGCACATACCTTTTATTTGCATTGAATTTGTTGATTCTTCAGTCTAGTGAATTTTGGATCAAATTATTCTCATCCTTATTTCCAATAAATTTTATGAAAATATAACAAAGTTCCTTATTAAGAAGAATTTTAAGGAATTTATTAGAAGATACTTAAGAAAATGACTTCGGGAGGAGGAGGAGCCAAGACGGTGGAGTCATCAGACGATTCCGGTGGTCCTTCTTACAACAAATACCCGAGAAAACAAGTGAATTGATTATATGCGACAATCTAGGAGCCCTGAAAATCAAAGGCAAAGTTGAGGAATTGAAGAAAGTGGAAGGGGAAAGGAGAGATGGCTCAAAAACAGCAAAGAGTTGCCAGACCTGACTCAGCAGGTACCCACACCCTGCAAGCGGGATCAGCTGGCATGTGCGGTGAGGTAAGCAGTGGCATTCAAGACTGAGTGGCAAAGGGTCTACTCAAGCCTCCAGAACCAGTGAAAAGCAGACCTCAATCGGCAAAATATAAGTGCATGTGTTTAACCTACAGTGCAGCTTAAAAAACACCCCATTTGAGAAGAATCTCTCTCCCATTTACCTGCTCCCTCCTCACACTGCACTGGGCTAGCTTTAGTGATTGCTGCATCTCCTGGGCCGGAACTAGGACCCATCCTGCACCCTGAGTCATTCTCCCGGCCTGAGAGAGAGAACAAATTAACAAACAGGAAAAAATAATCTGCCAGCTCTTCTAAGCTGGGAACTCAGGGTGGGCACACCTCCCTAGGCATAAGGGGTCTACAGACTTTGAATGCTTTTCACCCCTGCACAGTCCTGTGGGCCCATTTCAACAGCATAGACCCTCATTACCACAGTAGAATGGGGTGTATACTTGAAGCCTAACTTCAACTGTATCAGCTATATGGTAGAATGGCAGGTTTGTGACATTTGACATGACTCTGCCCATTAAGCAGGGTCCTCACCTACCCACATCATGGGCTTGAGGACTGGTGGCTCCACTCACACCACCTAGCCACCTGTGACGCGGTCCAAGAATAAGTGGTGACTCCCAGTCCTTACAGCCAACAGCATTGGGTGCCCATAGTCCAGCTGCAAAATCCACCCACCTATACACTCTAGGGAACAGGAACACGATTTCCTCCCAGACACTCAGGGGCAACTGTCAGCCCCTTGTCTTGCTCAGCATGTGACCCCCTACTGCAGCCAGATACCTTTGCCTACTTCAATCACCCCTGCCCATCTAGGATTGTAGGTGACAGCCTGCACCACACGCTCGGTGATCAACTACCTAGACACTTGAGCTGAATCTATACAAGAAAAGTAAACGAACCCCTGGGCTCACATACCTAGTAACAGCTCTAACCACCTGGTGAGAGGACGTTAGAGCTTCAAAGCTACCAATAATCAAACTAGCTCACACAAGCAGCCTATTTGGGCATATCAAAACAAAACAAAACAAGAAGCAAGGATACTGTAAGCAAACATAAAATAAATAAATATAATAACTTACTGATGGCTCAGAGACAACAGTCAATATCAAATCTCATAAAGAGGCAGACGATGATAGCTTCAGCAAGCTCCCAAAACAAAGAATCTAGAAATCTTCCAGGGGAAGATAATGTATTGGAATTACTGGAGGTAGAATAGAAAAGATTAATATACAGAACTCTTTAAGAAATCAGGAAGGAGATCAAGCAAAACATAGAAAAAGCCAAGGAATACACAGACAAAGCAATAGAGGAACTTAAAAAATTATAGAAGAGCACAACAACAAATTTAACAGGCTGCAAGAATCTACAGAGAGACAGCAATCAGAAATCCAGAAGACTAACAATCAAATTTCAGAATTAGACAACTCAATATGAAGTAATAGGAGCAGAATTGAGGCAATGGAAGTCAGAATTAGTGAGATTGAAGATAAAGCACTTGACACCAACTTATTTGAGGAAAAATCACATAAAATAACTTAAAAAAATGAAGAAACCCTAAGAACTATGTGGGACTCTATCAAGAGGAATAACCTATGTGATTGGAGTACCAGAACAAGGGGGGGATAACAGAAAATACAGAGAGAATTGTTGAATATTTGTTGACAGAAAACTTCCCTGATATCGTGAAAGATGACAAGATATCTATCCAAGATGCTCATCGAACCCCACACAAGGTAGATCCCAAAAGAGAGTCACCAAGACATACTATAATCAAACTTGCCAAAACCAAAGATAAAGAGAGAATTTTAAGAGCAGCTAGGATAAACAAGCAGTCGTCTACAAAGGAGAGTCAATAAGACTAAGCGCCGACTACTCAGCAGAAACCAAGCAGGCAAGCAGGCAATTAGATGACATATATAAAGCCTTGAAGGAAAAAAATTGCCAGCCAAGAATTATATATCCAGCAAAACTGTCTCTGAAATATGTGGCAAAATTAGAGCATTTCCAGATAAACAGAAGTTTAGGGAATTTTCAAAAACCAAACCAAAATTACAAGAAATACTAAAGGGAGTCCTCTGGTTAGAAAATCAATAACATCAGATAACAACCCAAGACTAGAACACACGACAGAGCAACCAGGTATAAACCCAGATAGGGAAGTCACAAAAATAAATCAAAGCCAAAACGATATGTAAAAGATGACAACATTAAAACAAAAAAGAGGGACTAGAAAATGTAGTCATAGACCTTTCATATTGAGAGGAAGTCAAGGTGATATAAAGAAATAAAACAGTGGTTCAAACTTAGAAAAATAGGGGTAAATATTAAGGTAAGCACAAAGGATGAAGAGTTAACACCACTACTATTAAAGGTATTTCAGAGCACAGAAAAAGATGGAATACTCCCAAACTCATTCTATGAAGCCATCATAACCCCGATACCAAAACCAGGTAAAGACACTACAAAAAAAGAAAATTACAGACCAATATCCCTCATGAACATTGATGCAAAAATCATCAACAAAATTCTAGCCAATAGAATTCAACAACATATCAAAAGAATAATTTACCATGAACAAGTGGGATTCATACCAGGTATGCAGGAATGGTTCAGCATTAGAAAAACAATCAATGTAATCCATCATATAAATAAAACAAAAGACGAGAACCATATGATCTTATCAACTGATGCAGAATGGCATTTGACAAAGTCCAACACCAATTCATGATAAAAACTCTCAGCAAAATAGGAATAGAAGGGAAATTCCTCAACATAATTAAGGGCGTTTATACAAAGCCAACAGCCAACATCATCCGAAATGGAGAGACTTTGAAAGCATTCCCCATGAAAACGAGAACCAGGCAAGGATGCCCTTTATCACCACTCTTATTCAACACTGTGCTAGAGGTCCTAGCCAGAGCAGTTAGGCTAGAAAAAGAAAGAAAGTGCCTCCAAATTGGTAAGGAAGAAGTAAAAGTATCGCTGTTTGCAGATGATATGATCTTATACATAGAAAACCCCACAGAATCCACAAGAAAACTACTGGAACCAATAGAAGATTTCAGCAAAGTATCAAGATAAAATATAAACTTACAAAAATCAGTTGGATTCCTCTACAACAACAAAGAGAATTTTGAAGAGGAAATCACCAAATCGATACCATTTACAATAGCCCTAAGGAAGATAAAATACTTAGGAATAAATCTAACCAGAGATGTAAAAGACCTACACAAAGAAAACTACAAGACTCTATTGCAAGAGACCTATGTAAGCTGAAAAACGTACCTTGCTCATGGATAGGAAGACTCAACATTGTGAAATGCCTATTCTACCCAAAGCAACCTACAGATACAATGCAATCTCGACCCAAATTCCAATGGCATTTTTTAATGAGAAGGAGAAACAAATCACCAACTTCATATGGAAAGGGAAGAGGTCCCAGATAAGTAAAGCATTACTGAAGAAGAAGAACAAAGTGGGAGGCCTCATACTACCTGATTTTAGAACCTATTATACCGCCACGGTAGTCAAAACAGCCTGGTACTGGTACAACAACAGATACATTGACCAATGGAAGAGAATTGAATCCAGATGTAAATTCATCCACCTATGAGCAGCTGTTATTTGACAAAGGCCCAAAGTCCGTTAATTGGGGAAAAGACAGTCTCTTTAACAAACGGTGCTGGCATAACTGGATATCCATCTCCAAAAAAATGAAACAAGACCTATACCTCACATCATGCACAAAAACTAACTCAAAATGGATCAAAGATCTAAATATAAAATCTGAAACGATAAAGATCATGGAAGAAAAAGTAGAGACAATGCCAGAAGCCCTAATACATGGCATAAACAGAATATGAACCATAAGTAACAATGCACAAATACCAGAAGAGAAACTAGATAACTGGGAGCTCCTAAAAATCAAACACTTATGCTCATCAAAAGACTTCACCAAAAGAGCAAAAAGACAACCAACAGACTGGGAAAAAATTTTTGGCTACAACAAAACTGATCAGCGTCTAATCTCTAAAATCTGCAAGGTACTGCAAAACCTCAACAACAAAAAGACAAATAACCCAATTAAAAAATGGGAAAAGAATATGAATAGGCACTTCACTAAAGAAGACATTTAGGTGGCATCTAGATACAGGAGGAAATGCTCATGATCATTAGCCATTAGAGAAATGCAAATCAAAACTACAATGAGATACCATCTCACCCCAACAAGGCTAGCATTAATCCAAAAAACACAAAATAATATATGTTGGATAGGTGGTGGAGAGCCTGGAACACTTATACACTGCTGGTGGGAATGTAAAATGGTACAACCGCTTTGAAAATCAATTTGGCACTTCCTTAAAAAGCTAGAAATAGAAGTACCATACCATCCAGCAATCCCACTCCTTGAAGTATATCCTAGAGAAATAAGAGCCATCACACAAATAGGTATACGCACACCCATGTTCATTGCAGCACTGTTCAGAATAGCAGAACGAAGGAAACAACCTAGGTGCCCATCAACAGATGAATGGATAAACAAATTATGGCATATTCACACAATAGAATACTAGGCAACAATAAAGAACAGTGATGAATCTGCAAAACATCTCATAACATGGATGAATCTGGAAGGCATTATGCTGAGTGAAATTAATCTGTCACAAAAGGACAAATATTATATGAGACCACTATTATAAGGACTCAATAAAAGGTTTAACCACAGAAGAAAACATTCTTTGATGGCTTTGAGGGTGGGGAGGGAGAAAGAGTAGTATTCACTAACTAGATAGTAGATAATAATTTTCTTAGGTGAAGGGAAGGACAACACATAATACAGGGGAAGTCAGCACAACTGGACCAAACCAAAAGCTAAGAAATTTCCTGAATACAACCAAACACTTTGAGGGACAGAGTAGCAGGGGTGGGGGTCTGGGGACCATGCTTTCAGGTACATCTAGGTCAGTTGGCATAACAAAGTTCATTAAGAAAATGTTCTGCATCCTACTTTGGTGAGTGGTATCTGGGGTCTTAAAAGCTAGTGAGCAGCTATTTAAAATGCATCAATTGGTCCCAACCTACCTGGAGCAAAGGAGAATGAAGAACACCAAAGACACAAGGAAAATATTAGCCCAAGAGACAGAAAGGGCCACATAAACCAGAGACTCCATCAGCCTGAGACCAGAAGAACTAGATGCTGTCCTGCTACCACCAATGACTGCTGTGACAGGGAACACAACAGAGAGTCCCTGACGGAGCAGGAGAAAAGTGGAGTGCAGAACTCAAATTCTAGTAAAAAGACCAGACTTAATAGTCTGACTGAAACTTGAAGGACCCCGGAAGATACGGCCCCCAGACTCTCTGTTAGCCAAGAACTGAAACCATTCCTGAAGCCAACTCTTCAAGCAATGATTAGACTGGACTATAAGACATAACATTATACTCATGAAGAAAGTGCTTCTTAGCTCAAGTAGAGACTAAAAGGGCAGCTCCTGTCTGGAGGCGAGATGAGAAGGTAAAAAGGAACAGGAGCTGGTTGAATGGACATGAAAAATCCAAAGTGAAAAGGAGAACTGTGCTGTAGGGTCACATAACAATGTGTGTATAAATTTTCGTATGAGAAACTAACTTGAACTGTAAACTTTCACTTAAAGCCCAATTAAAAAAAAGAAGGAGGGCTAGAATGGTTACACAACTCGAAGAATATAATCAATGTCCCTAAATGGTACATGTAGATACTGCTGAACTGGTGTATGTGTATATTCTCAACAATAACAACAAAATAAATAAAATTATATACAAGCAAAAAAAAAAAAGAATTATTTCAAATTATTTGGGAAACATTTTTATAAACCTTTAAGTTTTGATATTCTTTTTCTGTTCAAGTGGAATGTACAAAAAAAAAGTAAAATTGATATTTAACTAGAAGTTTAAAATGCAATAATGATTTTTTTTCTTAGACTTTTCTTTTCCAACAAACTGTGTAGCAAAATTCTCAACTAGAACTGGAATATAAACAATAACTGTTTATATATTTGTCCAGCATTGAAAGAAGGTTCATTTTAATTACAGGCTTTGACAATAACTTGAATCATTAATAGAAAGTAAATACACGTAGGCAGGTACTTCATTAACTTATATCTCTTTACTTTAAGCCCATATATCCTACGTCCAATTTGACATCTCTTTTGGCTGTCACAAGGCAAGGTATACAGAGTTCCTCTCACGTACCTCTCCCCCAATCAAATTTTTTTCTCTATCTCCAAAAACAGAACCACCATCTATCTGTTTGTACTGATCACTATTTCTTTCATTCCTTCTCCATTAAAATTCCTGCCCATTTTTATTCCTAAATATATAAAAACTATTTCTCTCCATCTCCACTGAGAGTATATTAATCCAATCTACCATCATCTTTCATCTCTATTATTATAATAGCCTACAATCTGGTCTTCTAGCAATCATTCTACACTCTTACCATCCATAACCATCATTCCAGTCTAGGATCTTGTCAAAACGTAAATTTCATCTCTGTACTTTCAATTATTTCCCATTACTCTTACAATAAAGAAAACTCCTTAACATGGCACCCAAGAGTCTACAGGGTACAACTACTACCACCTTCTTTCATCTCATCCTCTACCTCTCTTTCATGTTTTCTCTATACCCAGTCACCAAACTAGACTCATTTAGGAGCCCTGAATTTGTCCTTTGCCTCCCAGTGCAGGCCATTTTGCTTCCTCTTTCTACAAACACTTTCCCCTCTGTCTTAGGCTGGGTTCTCTAGAGAATCAAAACCAGTAAAGCATATAAATATACATAGAGAGAGATTTATATCAAGGAATCAGCTCACACAATTGTAGAGGCTACAATGTCCCAAGTCCATGGATCAGGGTAGAGGCCTCTCCCAATTCACGCAGCCGCAGAAGTTGACGAGCCCAAGATCAGCAGGTTGGAGAACAGGGCTCCGCTGACAGGCTGTGAAGATTGAGGAATCCCAAGTTCAGCAGATATGTTGACAGCTCAAGTCCCAAGAATCGGAGGTGAGATGACAGGAGGCAGCCGCAGGATCCAGAGTGAGCAAAAAGCCAGAACATCTGCTTATATTCAGATATAGGCCACATCCCCAAGGAAACTCCCTTTCATCTGATTCGCTACTCACAGCGTATTCAATCATGGGAGTGATCACATATAAACACTGAGAGTCAGGGCTCAGCCAAGTTGACACACAATCTTATCCATCACACCCTCCCTTTCCCTTACTTAATTAGTTTAATTGGCAGCATTTCAGAGATACCTTCTAAACTTCCAGTATGAGTCAAATTTCTCTGTTTTACAGCTCCACAGTGCCAAGTCCTTCACCTTATGAGCATTAATGACACACAATTTTGCATTTCTTTATGTGAATATTTGATTTTTGTCTATCTTACAACAGACTGTAAGCTCAAGTTGTAAGAGACTGGGTCTACTTTTCTCACCATTATATTTCTAGTACCTTGCAAAGTGCTGGCATAAAGCAGCCTCTCTATAAATATTTGTAGAACTGTTTTCTGATTGTATCCACTGTTGTGAAACATTTATACTAGTGGATGGATATCTGACAATGGTGACTTTTTTTCACCCTAATCGAAGCTTTGATTAACTAGGCTTTAAATATGTATATACCCATTTGTGCTCATAAAGTAGGCTAAGGTAAATTCATCATTTTTCTAAACGCAAACATAAACATGTCTTTAATTATGGTAAGATGGCATTTAGGCAGAATTTTTAAGGGATCAATCTTGAAATTACTCCTGTTTTTCAAGCCAGGACCAGAACTCAGTCTTAGAAAAAAAAAATTAAAATGTGTTTACATTGATCACATATGGTATAGAATAAATGGCAACATGTTGGAATCCAGATCAGACCTTGATCTTAATTGTTCTCAGTCTCTTGAAATAAAGTGGAAGTAAGCAGTATCACATGGCAAACCTTGCAGAAAAACTGATAGTCACTCCCCTTAATATAAGCCAATAAATAAAGATGTTTTAATATCAAATTTACTCATTATTATCTAAGTTATTTTGCAATATTTCATTGATGTATTTTCTTACAATTGATTTCTCAGATCTCAACTTCTTTTGAATATTATCTCTTATCACATATGCAGATAACTTTATACCAATATTTGCCTGAATTTCTTTCTCTTTGTTCCTCTGAATATCAATGACCCTCTCTTCTCCTGTCCTTCTCAGACTACTTATGATGTCTGGCTTTCATGTGTTAAGCTCATGTGCCATTTTGTATCCTTTGGGGTGTCTTTATTTCATCTGCTTCTCTCTTCTAAACTTTGACTTAAACATTCAATTTCATTTCTCATTTACAAGCATCCATTGTATGTGAGCCATTGTGGTATAGTGTATATACACTATGATGAATAAGAAAAGCTCCCAGTCCTCCAGAAGTTCACAGTGCAATATCAGAGACAGACACACTTGTAGATATTAATATTACAAGTCTGCCTTCAATCCGTATGCTGACAGAGATATAAAGAGAACACTGCAGAAGCAAATAGGTGGAAACCATTATATATATGTCTATAGTTTCCAAACTGTGTGTCAAGGTGTTCCAGGGTGCCACAGAAAACTCTTGGGACGGTGTGTTGTACTTTAAATTTTTGAGATAAACACAGTGCCATATGTGGGCCAGCACAAACGAACTACTACACTAGGTTGTATGGATCTCACAATTTAATGTTAACTCCGAGGTATTTCTTTTGGCCTGGAGGAACCATGACAAAATTAAGGAGGTACTGAAGGTTCTGTGAACCAAGGAAGTTGGGATCTGCTGGTCTATGCCATTATTTTTCCAGCTGTTTATGAGAAGTTTTAACTCCTTTTAGTTCCTAGTCCTGTTTTCTGTGTGATTTTTCAATTTACTTTAGTTCATAGATTTTTTTATAAAATTATATTTGATTCTATACTTTTTTATAAAAAGTGAATTAGTGACCAGTTTTAAATAACAAGTTCGAACATTTTATAGTGATGGTTGACTTGGTACAGGGAGAATCCTACTCTGGTGAAATCCCTCAGTGCTTCTATCACTTGCCACTAGATGAATAATCCATAATAATCAAATAGAATTTCCACTTCTATATGTTCTGGGCAAAAATCCTTCAATAAAAAATCCCTGGAATTACATACTAGGTCAGCCACCGGTTCTATTCTCTGTCCTACAGGTAGATGGGATGTAGTGATAGCTGACATAATGGTGACCTCCGAAGTCAGCAGTCGTGTACCAAATATGCTCAGCCTCATTTTACAGTACATTCTAGGTCTTTCATGAACTTACATTACTATTATGTAATCTTTTTTAAATAGGTTCAATCTGCTACCACCTCTTTTCGTAATTACTTCCTTAAGTTTACAACCCAAATCAGAAAGCACTTCTATCTTTTTTAAAATATATAATAGTCATTTTATTCTGGTATTTAGTAAAGAAATTTGTATTCATAGGAATCAACTCATTATGTTTTACAGTAGACATTGTTCATATCTTTTCTTAGACTTTATGAATCTTTTCAGACAGAAGAGTTTCATGTTTTATTATATATTTATCTGAATGCCATCAATTTTACTAAACATTTCACAAGTCCATACATCTTTTTTTTTCTTCTGAACTGAGTTTTCACTATCTGACACTTTACTTGCATACCAAGATGGTGTACAATAGTTAAAGAATCCATAAATGTCTCTCAAAATATGATCAACAATTTTTTCTCAGGTACTGTTTAATTAGATGTTAATTCCAAAGTTTCTCAAAAAAGTAATGTAAGACCAAGCTTTCACAATTGTCTCTGGAAGATCTGAATCAAAATCATTTGGAAATATTAAAAACATTGTTTCCTGGGCCCCACAACCAACTTAATTGAATATCGGGAGTTGGGAATGAGGAACCTGCATTGATTGCAAGATCCATAGGTATTTCTTGGGTTCTCCTTGTGCACAGACTTTAAAAAGTTTGAGTACAAACACGGTGAAGCTTGAGAACCACCAATTATTCTATAGGTATGCAGTACTGACATGCTGCTTTGATGTTTTCTTTCCTATTAACTTATTTTAGCTCCCGATATCCCTTAATATGTATTCAGTGAAGCTTATTACAAGGAGGTCCCTGATCTAGTTTGGAGGGTGGCTGATGCTCTGAATTTAAACAGCAATCTTAACTGTTCTTCAAAGTTGTAGTTTTTGTGTTCAGTGAACATCTTCCCCACAGCCAGATCAGCAGATATTTACCGTGAATCATAATTGCTTTTAACTATAAACCACATAATGCTTTTAAATATGAACCACAGTACATTTGTTAAAATGTGTTCCCATAAAGATTTATGGATTCAAAATGTGCATTTGCAAAAGAGTTAATACAGAAGTCCTCTGAATGGCTTCCAGTGAGTTTCTTATCAACCATGACATGTTACGGCTGATGCAGTATTATGTTTCTGAATGACATCGTTTCAGGCACTTTCATAACTAAATGTACTCTATAACCCACTTCCAGAAAATATTCCATTGAATTAAACATAAAAATAATTAGGTGTTTGTAATTAAAAGTAGGAATTACTTTTATTTAGCCCTGTTTGTAGCAATGAAGGTCAATGATGTGCAATGATATAAAGACTATTGTGTTTAACTGTATCAAATTCGCTTTGAAGCAATTTCTGCTTCAAACTGCAAATATTTGTGATTAAGTGATAAGGCTGCCACAAGCATAGCTTTAAACTGACCCACATCTTATGTCAAGAAATTAAATTTATCCTTACTTATCCTATTAGTATGCACCAGAGAACCCTGGCATTAATCAGTAGAAATGTCAGATAACCATGAGTGGATTTAGAAGTCATTTTTTTTAAAGGAGCATCTCAAGTTTCTTCTTTCAGTATTCTGACTTTGATTTATTTTACAGTTGTTCTTGATTTCCATATTTACTTTTACACATACAATTCTTGTGCAAAGGAGTCAATAAAAGGGTGTGTTTTATGTAATGGAGTATAGAAATGAATACGCTATCTTTTTTTTTTTTAAAGATTGAGTTGCTCATTAAAATTAACTTGTGTATATAATATATATGTTACTTTGTTATCTCTAGTCTAGATTTTAAAAACCTGCTCCCATTTCATATCCTTCCCCCTTACAAATACAGTATGTTCTGGTACTATGAAAAAAATATGTTTGAGCTATATTTGCCTAGGAAGCAGGAGAGCATGAAATTCATATTCAGAAACTTTAGATTTCAATGTCATACTGATTCACTGGGGGAATTTTAGAGGAATCAAAGAACTCAATGAGTAGAACACACTAACCTATAATAACATAATAGGACTGTTGTGATAATTTATCAATTAATTTAGTAAATCACGTTTTATCATGTCTGCTTGAAGCAAATACTTGAGTGGAAAAGTTTAAAATTCTGTATAATTACAAACGGCTGATAATTTCTTTTTCTAAGGAAATCCAATCATTTGAATTTCAGAATATTTGGAAAAGATTACATTTTTCATTCTGTGCCATAAATATTTGCATGACACAAAGGGAGTTTAGAATCACCTGGATTATATTTATATTGCTAAATTCATGTGTATGAATGTGTATACGTATAATAGCTAAGTGCATACATACATATGCCTACATGAGTACATGTGTTATGTACAAGTTTTAAGTACACTGCATGGGCACAACATGGTATATTGTAAAGAACCTTAGACTTAAACTCACTCCAAGCCCTCATCTGAGTGTCTAGGCATAACACACATTCCCTTGGAGTCTCAATTTTCTAATTTGAGAATAACATTAGCAGGATAATAGAAGATGTGTGTGCATGTGTGTGTGTATATGTGTGTGTGTGTGAGAGAGAGAAAGAGAGAAAAAATATGAGAATAGGAATCATCCATATTGCTTCTTAGGCCAAAAATATAGAAGTCAATATTGATTTCTTTTTTTAACTTCCTCCACATCCAACACCTGTTGACTCTACATCTGAAATATAACCCCCCTCTTTTCATTTCCATTAAAACCATCTTTTCCAAGTTACCAATATTTCTTTCCTGTACTTCCACAATACCTTTTAACTGGTCCCCTGCTTCTGCTCTTGTCCCAGTGCGGCCCATTCTCCAAACAACCACCTCAATGATCATTTAAAAATGTAAATTATAATATCCCTTCCCAACTTAAAACCATTCCATTTCAGTTAGAATAAAAATTCAAATTTCTTACCATGTCCAATCCTGATTTAACCCTAACCCTACATAATCTGACCCTGCCTACCTTTCTAGCCTCTTTTTCTTCTATACTCTCTCTCTGGGGTCCAGCCACACTTGCCTTCATTCTCCTCCTTGAACATTCTAGCTTATTCCTGCCTCCAGGCCTTGTGTTTCCCCCTGCGAAGAATGTTCTTCCTTTCATTTTCCCATGACCAGCTCCTTCTTCTGACTCAGATTTCAGATCAAATGTCACTCCTCTTCTAAAGTTAAGGAACCCTGGTGGTGCAGTGGTTAAAGTGATCAACTGCTAACTGAAAGGTTGGCAGTTTGAAACCACCAGTGGCTCCATGGGAGAAAGATGTGGCAGTCTGCTTCCGTAGAGATGTACAGTCTTGGAAACCCTATGGGTTCCCTATGAGTCAGAATCAACTCTACAGCAGTGAGTTTAGTTTTTTTCGTTTATTCTGAAGTAGCCTCCTGCCAATTCAGTCACTCTCAAGTCACATCTATCCTATTTTATTCTGTTGGTTGCACTTACTGCTGTCTAACATTATCTTCTTTATTTACTTTTGAATTTTTTTTTCCCCCTACCAGGAAGTAACTTCATAAAAGCAGGAAGCTTGTCTTGTTGTATTCATCACTCTACTTTCAGCATCTTGGCTTTTGCTTACTTAGAGTTAAGTGCTTAATAAATATTTATTGACTGAATAAATGAATATATACATACATTTGTACTTTATGTACTTCAGAATGATAGAACCAAATATATATATTGTTTCAGTTAAAATTATTTTCCAGGTTGCACAAATATCCATTCAGCAAATATTCACTTAGTCCCTATAGAGTAGAAGGTAACTGTGAAAAATGCTTTGGTCAAGGCAAAGATGGAGAAGACCACTATGAGTCACCATCCTAAGGAATTTCATTTTTTTGCTTAAGAAAATTATAGCTATATTAATGTTAATTTACATTTCTATTTGGTACAGTTTGGATTTTGCACAATAGTAACTTGATAACTTTAAACCATCTATAAGTGTATTCTGAACCATCTTACCAGTTCAGACTTTTCCTTGAAAAATGACTTCCCTTAAACTGTCATCCATATGTGTCTGACATTCTATCACCACTGCATTTATTCTTCTATATATTCCCATGAATCTATCTGAATGTTTCCTGGGGAAGGAAATAATCTATTTTTATTATAGCTCCCCAGTGTTCTCAGACAGAAAGGTTATGAACTGTTCATACTTTCGGTTTCTTCTTATGTCAGTTTTGGTAAATTGTATTATTCAAGGTATTTGTACATTTCATCTAAATTAACAAATTTGGTGGTGTGGCACGTACCTGCTCATAATATTTCCTTATTCTAGTTTTAATGTATGTAGAATCTGCAATGCTAATTCCTCTTTCTTTATTGATATTGATAATTTGTGTTCTGTCCCATTCTTTACCGATCTAGCTGGTTGTTTGTCGATTTTATTGGTCTTTTTTAAAAAACAAATTTTACCTTTGTAAATGTTCTTTATTGTTTGTCTGCTTTCAATTTTGGTGATTCTGATCTTTCCTTACTTCTTTATTATTTCCTTACTTCTCCCATATTTTGAGTTTACTTTGCTTTTTCTAGTTTCTTATGGTTGAACCACGGGTCATTAATTTTAGTTCTTTCTTCTTTTTGATATAAGCAGTCAAATCTATAAATTTCCTTCTTAGCTATTCTTTAGCTGCATCAACACATTTTTGTTTATTTCATTATCTTACAGATAGAAATATTCATTAATTTCTTTTTTGACTTCTGCACTGATAAACTGATTATTTAAATTATATTTCCACGCATATGGAATTTTATTTCTTATTATTACTGATTTCTAATTTGGTCAGAGAACATATTATTTCAATCCATTTAAAATTATTGAGATTTTATATGGCCTAGCATATCTTTTATTATGGTGAGTGATTCATCTATACTTGAATAGTTTGTATATTCTGTTTATGTTGAATGTAGTGTTCTAAAAATAGCTATCAGCTCAAGTTGATAGATTGTTTAGATCTTTGATATTTTTACTGATCTTTTTTTCTTATTTTTTCTATCAAGGGCAGGGAGAGAGGTGTTAAAATCTTCTACTGTGTAGTGGAACTATTTCTCCTATTAATTTTTGCTTTATGTATTTTGGAGTTCTGTTGTTAGGCAATTCACATTTATGATAATTATGTTTTCCTGATAAACTTATTGTTTTATCATTAGGAAATATCCCTTTTTAAATCTGATAATATACTCTGTCTTAAAGTATACTATATATTACAGTCATCTAGACTTCTTATGCTTGCTATTTGCACAGAAGTATTTTTTCTTATCTACCTATTTTTCTATATATCTACCTATCTATCTATATGTCTATCTAGCTAGCTAGCTAGATTTTAATGGTGTTTTTGAATCTACTAATGATTAAAATTCTGTCATGATAGAAAAATTAGTATCTTGATGTGGGGATATGTGCCATTAAAATATGGATGTATAAAGGCCTCTATGCTGCACAACATGTTGAGACTTGTCCCCAACTTGTTGAGACTTGTCACAACTTGTTTTTCCAAACCTGTTACTGATTGGCTTGTTTACCTGAATTCCTCCTCCCTTGCCTGAAACTTATTGTTATTCACCCAAAGCCCATTGTTCTGTCATTTGCTTCACTGTTTGCTGTATTGACTATAAAATTAACTCCTGGGACTGAAGCTGGGTTCAACTCCTCAGAGTGACCCTCCTGGCCCCACTTCTCTGTAAGAGTTGTGGCATTGGTTATTGTCTCTGCCGCCCCAACAACCGTCACCGCTGCGACAGATGGTGCCCCATGTGAGGAACTGCAACAGATGGTGCCTCGTGTGAGAGCAGACTGCCGTATAGCTGCATAGGCACCCGCGCACTCAATCCCTTTAGGTGGTGAGTATCGGACGTCCGTTTAAAGGCACAGCCCGAGAGCGGCAGGGTTTTTCCACAGGCGGAATTTTCCCGAACGCTCTCAGATCAGGCTGCTTTAGCCCCAGAGTGGCAGGTCTTTCCTGACTGCTCCCAAGGGATTTCAGCCTTCAGGCCAGGAGCTTTCCTATCATTCTTTCCTTCATTTTCCTATTCTTCCTTGCTATGGGGAATTCTCTTTCTCCTGAGCAGCGTCAACACAAAACCCAGTTGTTGGGATTGTTAAAGATCTCTAAGTTTAAGGTGTCAGAAGAAGCCCTTACCCAACTTCTGCTTTTAATTGAATCTGCCATTTCCCGACAGGTAGACAATCAACAAGCAGCTGAAGCTCTTTGTCTCCAGCTTGCTTGTGAAAATGCTCATGCTGACCGTCGGGCTGTTTTAGCTCTCTTAAAGGCACAGTGTCCCCGCTGTGGTAAAGGCTTTCATTGGGCTAATATATTCTGGGTTTCTGTATGCTACAGCCCTTTCTGGAGAACGTTCTACTCATGCCTGTCATCATTTC
>NW_004444021.1:10116484-10168866 GCF_000243295.1 Trichechus manatus latirostris | reverse complement strand
CTCCGGCTATGCAATTGATAAGAGCATCGCTCTTGCTTAGTAACCTGGTGAAGAACCAGATGGTATCCGGTGGAAAACCAGTACCGTGAGTTTAAAGAGCCTGCAATGGCCGCCATCTAGGAGCAACTAAGTCCAGGCATCACTCATCACTATGTCACTTCTCCTCCTTAAACATATGGAGTGTGCCCCGGCTGAAGCTGGGCTCACAAGGACTCACTAAGACTCCAGGCCCTGAGGTGTGGAGACAGTAGCTGAGATAATCTTGGATTTTATCTCATAGAGAAAATTTTTACTTTATCCTAATGGGCATTTGTTGGACCAGTGAAAATCCTCTTGATTCTTATTCCATTAACTAAACAAAAGGGGGGAAATGTGGGGATATGTGTAATTAAAATATGGATGTATAAAGGCCTCTATGCTGCACAACATGTTGAGACTTGTCCCCAGCATGTTGAGACTTGTCATGACTTGTTTTTCCAAACCCGTTACTGATTGGCTTGTTTTCCTGAATTCCTCCTCCCTTGCCCAAAACTTATTGTTATTCACCCAAAGCCCATTGTTCTGTCATTTGCTTCACTGTTTGCTGTATTGACTATAAAATAAACTCCTGGGACTGAAGCTGGGCCCGACTCCTCAGAGTGACCCTCCTGGCCCCGCTTCTCTGTAAGAGTTGTGGCATTGGTTATTGTCTCCACCGCCCCGACAACTGTCACCGCTGCGACAGATGGTGCCCCGTGTGAGGAACTGCAGCATCTTGAGATAAGACAGAATGAGAATATGTTAACCTTAAAATATTCTTTTCAAATTTTAACATCAGCACTTTTCAGAGACCTGACTTTAAGATAATTAATCTTGGAGCCATGGCCTAGGATTCAGGAAATTTTTCCCAAACAGCCTTCTAATTTGGTGGTCTGTTGACTGCTAAAATACTGGAGACTGATCCTTCCTAAATTCTTTCCACAAATTAACATAGATACAAGTATCTTTAAAAGACTGAAAACATAGTATATATAACGAAGGATATTTTTCCATTACTTCAAATAATACATGCATCAGTCTATCGAGTATCCTCTCCAGACTTTTTCACAGCTTTCTTATCAATAAATTGCTGGACTACATCTCCCAATTTGAGGTCTGGCTGCAGAACAGTATTGGCAAATCATAAATAAGAAGAACAAAGCAATGTCACCAACATTTACTGAACAACACATTTCATATACCAGACAGTTTGCTAAGCATTTTGTGTGCATTCCTTCTGTTCTCTTTACAATTCTTTGAGTTATTATTTGCTAAAAATAGCTTCTTAGAATTTGCTAGATGAATTAGATAATAGAAAACCCCTTAGCAGAAGCTTCCCATGGTTTACTCATGATTCGATGGATTTGAGCACTATTGTAAACCAACCTTTAAGACAGAAAAACAAAAAGGTAAATTTAAAGGATTCAGTGACCAGCAAGAACCAAGTGATTAATAAGGGGCAGGCCACTCTCCCAGTCCAGGGATTATCTTTTTGCCTAATGATGGATGTGACTAGAGATGGTAGTGATGTAATGAGTTCCTCTTGGACAATTCCATCTTTCAAGACCCCTCTTTTGAAGAAGGGTGGAGTCCAAGATGATGAAGTAAGTCGTCATCTCTAAAGAATGAATACAGAACCTCTTCCTCAGCAGATCTTTTTCTTTTTTTTTTTGAGTTGATTCAACTCATGATGACCCCATGTGTCAGAGTAGAACTGTGCTCCATGGGTTTTTTATTTTATTTTTTTAAATTGTTGTGCTTTAAGTGAAAGTTTATAATTCAAGTTAGTCTCTTATACAAAAATTTATACATACATTGTTATGTGACCCTAGTTGTTCTCCCTATACTGTGACAGCACACTCCTCCTTTCCACCCCGGATTTCCCATGTCCACTCAACCAGCTCCTGACCTTCTCTGCCTTCTTATCTCGCCTCCAGACAGAAGCTGCCCATTTAGTCTCATGTATCATCTTGGGCTAAGAAGCACACTCTTTATGAGTATCATTTTATGTCCCATAGTCCAGTCTAATCTTTGTCTGAAGAGGTGGCCTCTGGAATGGTTTTGGTTTTGGGCTGAGAGTCTGGGGGCCATGTCTTCCAGGGTCCCTCCAATCTCAATCAAACCATTAAGTCTGGTCTTTTTACTAGATTTGAGTACGTATCCCACTTTTCTCCTTCTCCGTCAGGGATTCTCTGTTATCCTCAGCAGATCTTTAACAGAGTTCTCCCTCTCTCCAAGCTCAAGCTTGCTCTTATCCTTTAGAGCAGAGCCAGCTTCGCACTAGTACCAGGTTATTATATTCACGTTGGAACCTTCTTTCCCTAAGACCTATTCACAGAGGTTGTTAACTTAATTATGTATGACAACAAAATTCAGAAATTGTTAGGAAATTAAATCATTTAACGGGGCTTGGTATCAGAGGTGAAAAAATAATCTGATTTGGTAAACGAGCAAAATCATTCTCACTCTCTAAACAAAACCAAGTAGGCATGTCCTACATCTTACCTATGGGGAAACAACTTTAATAGTATTTTCTATAAAAATTCCCATAAAATTCCTCAAGCAGCTTTCTTTCATCTCCCAAAGTTAGAGAGCTTCAAACAGAACTTCCAGAAATGTTCTTCACATTATAACACTATTATTCTCCATATCATTATGGTGAAAGTGAGGTTTAAAGAGACTGAATAACTTGTCCAAAGAACACAGCAAGTAAGTGTTAAAGATGAGATTAAAGTCCAACTTCTGTTTTATTCTATTCTGTTCTATGACCAGAATCTATGTTCCTTACCAATACTTGCTACTACCTACAGTTTAGCTGAACTAGAAATAGTAAGAAAATATGTAACATTTTTCTCAGTCTTCAATGATCTTTCATCACAATTTGATTTTCTTGGCAAGAAGAGCTTACTTAAAAAATAACTTTGAATCCACAGTTAAAGTCTAAATAATAATGTTATGTTCTAGACACACAGCCCCATGTTTTACACTTATATTTAAATAATTTGGTACAAGTGTTAAATGTATTTGGATCATGTCCTGTAAATACAGAAAAATCATAGTTAACATCTTTTTCTAGTATGGTGACAGAGATTTTGTGCTAGTAAAAGTACAACCAAAAGAAATACTTTAACATCATTAATCAAAGTCAACATCAAAATTATACTACTTAGAGAACACTTCTGATCATACAGGTATCTTTACTAACAATCTTAACAATCTTAAAATAGTCAGTTCATTTAATTTCCTGTTGGCCAAGTCATACTAGGAGGCCAAACAGAATACAGTTTTACTTAAATTTGGATCTTTTTCATAAGCCTCAGTAAGGTTTTTTGTTTTGTTTTGGGTTTTGGTTAGGTTGATCTATTGATAACCTTGGTCCTTAAATTTTCTTTAAGTTAAAATATTCTCATCCATGCAATGTGGCAAGAAATTAAATAGATTTAAAGCTCCTTTTGAAGGAAAATATTGGTTATACCCATAGACATTCTTCAGACTCACTGATGTGAGAAAATTGATGACATTTCATGGTAAGAAAATAATTTTGGTTTCCACATCTTAACAACAGAACCTCAACTCTGAAGATTTATTGTCTGATACCTTAAGCATATAGATCTCTCATTAGTCAAGAATCAGAATATTAGATCAGAATATTAGATCTTCACTTAACCAGAATTCAACTTGGAAATGACTTCACTCCTATATTAGATTAGATTACCAGGAAATCAGGAGTTCGCACCACATTATTTCAGCACTTTGCCACAGAAAAATACTTTTCTGAATTATAATTAATGCTATAGTCTCTGTTTCTGTAAAGAGTTGATAAACATACCTTTGTAGAATATATGCATGTGTCTTTAAAAATCACGCTTAAGAAATACATTATGTTAACCAATTTCCTTTCAGTTTTACCATTGTCATAAACGATTTTTAAATGTAGTTACTGGAGCAGGGTTGGGGGGAAGGAGAAGCAATTTCCCTGTATAAATTATTGTATTTTTATTTATAAGGAATGATATTTTTATTATAGTATTTGTTGCTAATATTAGTTGAGCTATTATCAAGTGAGCACTTGGTATGTGCAAAGCACTGCTTAAAGTGTCTTATATATGTTAACACCTGCAGTTCTCACAACAACCCCAGAAGGTAGGTGCTACTTTTTCCCTATTTATGGATGAGATTTACAGAGGAATAGATTTATAGCTATTAAGTGGATGTGTCAGAATTTCAGCCCCAACAGTCTAAAAACTATATATACCAATACATGTGTCTTGCTTTTTCTTTTTGAGCAGGTGGGTATTTTCCAAATATATATAATAAAAAAAATGATATCTAGTTTAGAACGCATTGAAATTTTGGGTGAAATTCTGCCTTCTAAAATATTGTTTTCACCATCATATTTCTCTAATACGCTCATGGACGTACAATCTCATCCACCAAAATGTAATTCTTTATGGTGATATGTCAACTTTTGTCTTGGTTTCCAGGAACTACAGAGTTAAAACTGAGTGTTCAACTGCAGTGAGCATCATAGGTGTGCTTCATACCATGTTTTGTCACGCTGCTTTTAACTGGCATCTTGTGTTCAGTTTTACAATCTGCATCAAATGAATGTAGGGAAGAGAGGAGCTTCACATCATAAATAGTAAAGGAGACATGTATTTGAAATAACTGCAAAGCTCCCCGCATACTGTTTATCCCATAAGCTGTGGGGACAATGTGATGACAAAAATAGTGTCTGAATGTGTCAGGTATGCTTGAATCAGTATATTCATAGATATTGGAATCTGCCAAAACCTTTTTCATTACATTTTTGAAATAAAACCATGAGAGCTAAGCAATGTCTGAAAACCTAATTGATTGTTAATTGCTCAAAAAAGTGGCTCCAGATAAGAAACACTAATCAAAAGCTTGCCACTTAGAACCTTACCAAGAATATACACTCTGCTCCCAGGCTTTAATTCTAAAGATTTATGTCTCACTCAACTCATTTCTTCCATCACATGTGAATTGTCTGTGATATTCCTGCACACATAACATCTACCCTGAATGGATAATTGTAACAGTGATCATGTTTTTTCTTTCTTTTGGAGCAGGTAGGTATCTTCCAAATATATGTAATAAAAAATAAGTGATACCTGGTTCAGAACACTTACTGAAATTTTGGGTGAAATTCTGCCTTCTAATATATTGCTTTTACCATCAAATTTCTCTAAACTGCTCATGCGCATATAATCTCATCAACCAAAATGAAATTCTCTATAGTGATATATGAATGTACGATGTGAAATTATAGAGATTTTCCCTGCAGTTCCCTCAATAGTAACTTTTAAATGATAAACTATCAGCTCAGGGTACTGTATATAATGGGAACAGTTAGGTGGTTGAATAATCAGGAAATTATGCAGGGACTTATTCATTTTTCTAAAAAATGATATATACCAAAGGCAGAAATGATATAGTCAAGGATGCTACATCAGGTTCAGTGGATTTGTTTGATATACTTAACAATGTTTCTCTGGTGGTGCAATGGCTAAGTGCTAGGATGCTAACCGAAAGGTAGGTGGTTTGAACCTACCAGCTGCTCCACCAGAAAAAAGATCTGGCGATCTGCTCCAGTAAAGATTACAGCCTAGGAAACCCTATGGGTCAGTTCTACCCTGTGCTACAGAGTTCCTATGAGTTGGAATTGATTCGATGGCACACAACAATATTTTCTGTCATATTATAGGGTGCGGTTTGCTGTTTATTAATCTATAATCTCCAATCTTTAACACAAGACCTGATGCATGCTAATTTTAATGGATAAAACAAAACAATTTTGAAATCATTTGGCTGGGATTTTGTGCCAAATAGATACAAGTGAAACAAATGTGTAGGAAAAGATCGATTCTAACTTCAAATTATTTCTTTTAACATAACCCTTTTTATTTATGTTAAAAAAGAGCAATGAAACATATTATCATAAATGCTGGTGCTATAACAACGATAAATGATATTAATATGATTCAATCAATGATAATTCTATTTGATTCATTAAGCAGCTAATAATTAATCTCATAAATGATAAGAATGGAATTTTTGAAGGTTCAAAGCAGAAGGACCTCTTACCTATTTATTAATAAATGCTGCATCATTTCCTTCCTTGCATTCTTAAACTTAACCCAATTTTTGGAACACTGTTTCTTTCCCAGATCTCTTTAATCATCTCATTTGTCTTGGAAGGCAACTTTTTCTCATCATTGAAGAAAACACCTAAACAGATTTTTCACAAATTCACGTTTTAAATTTTACTTCAGATGTGAAAAGTAACATATATGTCTTTTATTTAGGCAAAGGGCTCTGCATTCCCAGTTGGGTCGTGTTTGGGAATTCTAACGATTCCACATGTACCTTCTACTCACTGAGGTCTCTCTTTTTTTCAAACTGACTTTCACCCGCAAAGTGACTCAACTTCTGAAGTTACAAAGACATTCCCTTTATCATGTATGTACTTGCATTGGTGTGGACAACCTGATTTATGTACATTGTCATGTTTCTGAATGTGACAACTTTTTGAATGTTGTTGTTAGGTGCTGTCAAGTCAGTTCCAACTCACAGGGACCGTATGTACAACAGAAAGAAACACTGCCCATTCCTGCACCATCCTCACAGTCATTTCTGTATTTGAGCCCACTGTTGCAGCCACTATATCAATCCATCTCATTGAGGATCTTCCTCTTTTTCACTGACCCTCTACTTTACCGAGCATGATGTCCTTCTCCATGGACTGGTCCCTCCTGATAACATATTCAAAGTACGTAAGACGAAGTCTTGCCATCCTTGCATCTAAGGAGCATTCTGAGTGTACTTCTTCCAAGACAGGTTTGTTCATTCTTCTGGTAGTCCATGGTATATTCAATATTCTTTGCCAACACAATTCAAAGTTGTCAATTATTCTTTAGTCTTCCTTATTCACTGCCCAGCTTTCCCATGCATATGAGGCCCTTGAAAATATCATGGCTTGGGTCACATGCACCTTAGTCCTCAAAGTGACATCTTTGCTTTTTAACACTTTAAAGAGATCCTTTGAAGCAGCTTTGCTCAACGCAATGCATCGTTTGATTTCTTGACTACTGCTTCCATAGGCATTGATTGTGGATCCAAGTAAAATGAAATCCTTGACAACTTCAATCTTTTCTCTATTTATCATGATGTTGTTTATTGGTTCAATTGTGAGGATATTTTTCCCCTTTATGTTGAGGTGTAATCCATACCGAAGGCTGTAGTCTTTGATCTTCATCAGTAAGTGCTTCAAGTCCTCTTCATTTGCACCAAGCAAGGTTGTGTCATCTGCATATTGCAGGCTGTTAATGAGTTCTCCTCCAATCCTGATCCTGCATTCTTTTTCATATAGTCCAGCTTGTGAATTATTTGCTCAGCATACAGATTGAATAAGCATGGTGAAAGGATACAACCATGACATACACCTTTCCTGATTTTAAACCATGCAGTATCCCCTTGTTCTGTTAAACAGCTGCCTCTTGATCTATACAAGTTCCTCATGAGCACAATTAAGTGTTCTGGAATTCCCATTCTTCACAATGTTATCTATAATTTGTTATTTTATTGTATTTGCATAGTCAATAAAACACGGATAAACATCCTTCTGGTATTCTCTACTTTCAACCAAGATCAATGTGACATCAGCAGTGATATCCCTTATTCCATGTCCTCTTTTGAATCCAGCTTGACTTTCTGGCAGTTTCTTGTTGATGTACTGCTACAACTATTTTTGAATTATCTTCAGCAAAACTTTACTTGTGTATGATATTAATGATATTGCTTGACAATTTCCACATTCTGTTGGACAACCTTTCTTTAGAATGGGCACAAATATGGATCTCTTCCAGTTGGTTAGTCAGGCAGCTATCTTCCAAATTTCTTGGCATAGACTAATGAACACCTCCAGTGCTGCATCCTTTTGTTGAAACATCTCAGTTGGTATTCTGTCAGTTCCTGGAGCCTTGTTTTTCACCAATGCCTTCAGTGCAGCTTGGGCCTCTTCCTTCAATACCATTGGTTCTTGACAATATGTTACCTCCTGAAATGGTTGAACATCGACCCATTCTTTTTGGCACAGTGACTTTGTGTATTCCCTCCATCTTATTTTGATGCTTTCTGCATTGTTCAATATTATGCCCATTAGAATCCTTAAAAATTGCAACTCAAGACTTGAATTTTTTCTTCAGTTCTTTCAGCTTGAGAAATGCTGTGCATGTTCATCCCTCTGGGTTTACTAACTCTAGGTCTTTACACGTTTCATTATCATAGTTTACTTTGTCTTCTTGACCACTCTTTGAAATCTACTGTTCAGCTCTTTTACTTCGTCATTTCTTTCATTCACTTTAGCTACTCAACATTTAAAAGCAAGTTTCAGAGTCTCCTCTGACATCCGTTTTCGTCTTTTCTTTCTTTTCTGTCTTTTTAATGACTTTTTATTTTCTTCATGTATGACGTCCTTGATGTCATCCAACAAGTCATCTGGTCTTCAGTCATTAATGTTCAATGAGTCAGTTCTATTCTTAAGATGGACTCCAAATTCAGGGGGTATTTACTCAGGATCATGTTGTGGCTCTTATGGACTTGTTTTCATTATCTTCAGCTTCAACCTGAACTTTCATATGAGTAATTGATGCTCTGCTCTATATTTAGCCCCTCGCCTTGTTCTGACTGGTGATATTGAGCTTTTCCCTTTTCTTTTTCCATAGATGTTGTCAGTTTGATTCTGATGTATTCCATATGGCAAGGTCTGTGTGTATAGTCGCTGTTTGTGTTGTTGAAAAAGGTATTTGCAATGAGTAATTCATTGGTCTTGTATAATTCTATCATGCAATCTCCACCATCATTTCTATCACCAAGGCCATACTTTCCAACTACGAGTCCTTCTTTGTTTCCAACTTGTGCATTTCCAATTATCAATAATTATCAATGCATCTTGATCACTGACTGCATGTTTGATCTATTTCATACTGTAGAAATTGTAAAAAATCTTCAATTTCTTCATCTTTGGCATTAGCGGTTGGTACGTAAATTTGAATAATAGTCGTATTAACTGGTCTTCCTTGTAGGGTATGTATATTATCCTATCACTTGCAGCATTGTACTTCAGGATAGATCTCGAAATGTTCATTTTGATGATGAATGTGACACCATTCCTCTTCAATTTGTCATTCCTGGCATAGTAAACCATATGACTATCTGATTCAAAATGGCCACTCCAGTCCATTTCAGCTCACTAGTACCTAGGATATCTATCTTTATGCATTCCATTCCATTTGTGATGACTTCCAATTTTCCTAGAGTCATACTTCATACATTCCATGTTCCAATTATTAATGGCTGTTTGCAGATGTTTCTCCTTGTTTTGAGTCATGCCACATCAGCAAATGAAGGTCCCGAAAACTTGGCTCCATCCACATCATTAATGTTGACACTAGTGTGGGGAGGCAGCTCTTCCCTAGTTATATTTTGACAGCCTTACAACCTGAGGGGCTCATCTTCCGGCACTATATCAGACAAGGTTCTGCTGCCACTCGTAAGGTTTTCACTGGCCAGTTTTTTAAGTAGTAGACCACCAGGTCCTTCTTCCTAGTCTGTCTTAATCTGGAAGCTACGTTGAAACCTGTCTACCACGGGTGACCCTGCTGGTATTTTAGCATAGCTTTCAGCATCACAGCAACATGCAAGTCATCATAGTACAAAAAACTGATAGATGAGTGGTGGCTTTTAATTGTAAACACTCTTATTTAAGTAAGGATGATCTTATTATTTTGAAATATTCTGAAGCTAAGATAAAGAAAAGATAAACCTATGTAGTTGATCTCATATAAAATGAAGAAACTCATTACTCTTCTTTTCCCATTTAGTAGTGCCTGTATTTACTTTAAAACCTAGTCAATTTCTTCCCCGAAATATGTATTTATTGAATCTTAGTTTCCCCCCTTATGTCTCACACACACACACTCTAGGCTCCTAGAATGTATTATAAAGAAATTTAAGGGAAACTATTTTCCAAATTATCAAGCCACAAAAATTTGAAATCATTTCTGGAGTTATTTGGAATACTCACATCACTATGACATAAAATTTTTCAAACTGAAGGGAGAAAACAGCCTCCTGAAAATGTTGCAAAAGATTAGCTAGTCCTATTGTATTTAGTAGCTTGGGGTTTATTTCAACTCAAAACAAAATGACTTATGTGACCCTGGCTTGAAACTTAATTAATATTTTATTCATACTCCAAAAAGGAAAGCTTAAAAACAAATGAGACCACACAGTGTTTGCCTCCAAGCCATTGAACAGGTTGTATCAGAAAAAAAACTAGTGTAGAAATATTGTAAGCAGGTGTCAATATGAAACAAAATTGAACTATGCCAGACAATTCCATTCTCTTCATGTATCTTAGACTTGGAACCACAGTGATTTTTGAAAGGGTTACCTATTACCTAAAGGTATAAATTCACTTTCAACAGCCCTTCTTAGGGAGTAAGTAACTAGACTCCAGAATCTGAAATTTACATGATGTCTTAGTCATCTAGTGCTTCTATAACAGAAATACAACAAGTAGATGGCTTTAACAAAGGGAAAGTTATTCTTTCACAGTCTAGGAGGCTAGAAGTCCAAATTCAGGGCGTCAGCTCCAGAGGAAGGCTTTCTCTGTCAGCTCTGGAGGAAGGTCTTTGTCATCAATCTTCCCCTGGACTAGGAGCTTCTCCATCCAGGAACCCCAGGTCCAAAGAACAAGCTCTGCTCCTGGCACTGCTTTCTTGGTGGTATGAGGTTCCCTCTCTCTGCTCACTTCTCTTTCCTTTTATCTCTTGTAAGATAAAAGATGGTGCAGGCCACATCCCAGGGAAACTCCCTTTACATTGGATCAGGGATGTGAACTTAGTAAGGGTGTTACAATGTCATCCTAATCCCCTTTAACATAATCTAATCTTGCCTCATTAACCACAGGCAGAGATTAGGATTTACAACACATAGGAAAATTACAATCACAAAATGGAGGACAACCATATAATACTGGGAATCATGGCCTAACCAAGTTGACACATATTTTGGGGGGGACACAATTCAATCCATGACACATGATGTATAAATTGATAGAAAAAATAAAGATATTCTGCTACCTTAAAAGACATAGAAAGAGTATATTAACTACAATGGTCTTAATCTAGGCTTACAATCAAAAGATACTTTTGCTAAAATGAGACTTGGGCATTATCTATTCAACTTTTTCATATTAAATTTGGGAAAAACAGAAGCTCATAGAATATATTTGCATTTTACACTTGTAAAATTTTAATGGCAGAATAAAGAAACAGGATGCATTGTCTCTGCTTCCATTTACACTACTTTATTGATATAGACTTTTTAGTTATCCATATTATGTCATTCATAAATTATTTTCAACCAAATTTTATTTATCTTCCACCCTGTGACAAATCTTTTGGAGATTAAAGAGAGAGTAATATGCACCCTGTCCTTAAATAGCTCAGGGTCTAGTGGTGAAGGCAGTTATTTAAACATATGATTGTAAGAGAGTATGAAGATTGCGTAGAATATCATGCAAGGCACAGAGTGTGACAGGGACAAGAGTGAGTAATTGAGTCTAGGTGAGGCAAGTCAAGGAGAATGTCAGTACAAGAAATGCCTAAACAGGGTTTTGAAATAAGAACCAGAACTTGACAAGTGATGAAGGCCGAAGGAAGGGCACACCAGGAAAAGCTCACAGCATATACAAAGCAACAGCAGCAAGAAGCTGAATGATACATTCATAGCTACAACTATAGCTGGAGCATCCCCTGGGAGGGAGAAAAGCACAAGTCAATAAACAGGATAGGGGCTCAAGGTCAGAGCACAAACGGGCCTTTCTTATATGTTAAGTGAATCTGGTATCCAATGGGGAGCAACTGAACAGGAATGATGTGACTATTATGAGAAACAACATTTCTCATGCATTGTAAAATAACTCAGGACAAAAATCAGGAGAACGGAAACCATGTATATTTTTCTGAAATTTAATTGAGATGAGGCTGGATAAAACAGAGCAGGATATTTAAGAGGCTAGATAGATTGATAGAAACTAAGACTGGTGAGTGAGGGACAGGGAGGAAACATATGAGAGCAAAGCAGGAAAACACGGGGCTAACAGAAGTATCACTGGATCAATTTTTTTTATCCTGTATTCTTTGTCATAACCATCCTTACATGTTACTTAAATAATAAATCAATATACTTTCTTTATCTAACAGTTTGATTCAAGGTGCAGAAAATTACTTGTCTACCCAACCTTCACCAATGCCATGAATCCAAGAGCAAGTTTGTTCTTCTCTGGTCCTTGAAAATATGCTCAAAGGAATCAAATAGGCAACTCGAACTGCTTATTTAAGGCATCAGTGAGGCCTCAGATAGCAGTAAACTATCTTCGCTGGGCTTCCAACTGGACAGTGGCTTTTTAAAGAGGCTGACGTTGCAATACAGCATCCAAGTAGAACTCAGATTTTTTTTTCAGTAACCGTGCTGTTTCCTGGTATCATCACAGTGACTCATCTCATCAGAAGACTCTGTTTGACTTCCTTCTGCCCCTCCTTCGCCCAAAGAACTTAATTAACTCTTTTATAGCACATCCGTGACTAATGCTTGCAGCTGGTAACTTATGCATAACCCTGATATTTTTAGTTGTTTTGTTCCCAAAATAAGTCTCTTTTTTATATCAGAATGGAGCCTTGTCTTTTTGTATAGAATTACTACACCAGTTACTAGTTTACTAACATAGTACCACCTGAAACTCATAAGCAACACACCCTTCTCCAGCTTCTACCACAAAAAATAACTACCTCACGGAATGGAGAAGCTACTAAAAATAAAGTTACATTTTAGGAAATAGAAAACTCACTGTTACCGAGGTGCTTTGTTTAATTTTTTTTAAAAATATAATCAGAAGATAAAATGGTAAGCACAATGACAACTCCTCTAACGGAGCTGGTGGTGGTAGTGGGAGTAATAACCAAACATCTACCTCTTTGAGTGCACCATATGTGCAATCATCACCGTGACTCTACTAATTGAGTGTCACTATACTGATTTTGCAGATGAAGAAACAAGCTCGAATAAATGAAAGTAACTTACTCAAGATCATCCAGCTAGAAACTGAGTCTGTCGGATACCAAAGTCTGTGTGTTTTTTTTCCTTCACCCCATGCTGCATCTCAGAATATTTTTTTGTTTATATTAACCTTCCCAAAAAATATTCATCTATTTGCCTGTACACTGCCACTCATTTATTCAGCAAGCACTTAAGTGTTCCTGTTCTGTGCCAAGCCTATACTAAACCCTTGAAAATATAAGGCAAGTTTGATAAGTAATATGCAGTCTAGTAGGAGACAAGTTCATGTAAATAAATGATGAGAATTATAGCACTGATAATACTAATAATTGTAACTAATCTTAATCGAGCTTTTAAACTATGCCAGGCACTACTTTATATACATAGAAACTCATCTAATCCACATAACAACTCTATGAAATTGGCATTGTTATTGTCTATGTGTGAAAGTAAGGAAATTGAAGCCCACAGAACATACATAATTGGCCAATATCACTTTAAAAGTGTCAGCTCAGAGAAGACACAATTTTAATCTTTTCAACAAACACACCTGCTGTATGGCACTCCCTACTTGAAAATTAGGAAAGACCTACCAGAGAAGGAGACATATGAATTGACCCTTACAGGATCAAGTCTTTCTTAATGAGTAAGATGATCAGGAAAGGGCATTTGAGGCCACAGAGACAGCACTACAAATGTCCCAAAGTTTAAGTAACAGCACTGAGCATTTGATAATGGCACAACTGTCAGTGAGGTCACTGTATCCTCATGGATTCCATCTTCAACTGGCTTTTGAAGCTTCCTAGAAATCCTATTTCTTTGCTAGCACCCTTTCACCAATATCATTTTCTTGCTTTCCTGTCATCCTGAAGCCTCCAAATATACCACTTCCTTCTCACTCTTAAAACATGACTTGGTTTTCTCTTTTACAGGATCTAAGAAAGTTCCTGTCTATAACCAGCTATAGTGCCTGCCAATATTTGGATTAAGATTATTGTAGAAAATACTCACCTCCAGTTATTCCTCACTGTCTGTGTTTGTTATTTATTGCATATATGCTTTTATAAATCATTATCATAACAAACTGTTGTATAATATTGTACTACCTAAATATTCCAAAGTTCGCATGCTGGATAAACAAGATGAGGACAGGGATCATGGATTGAGTAAATGTATAAACAGGGAGATTTATTAGACAAACAAGAGCAAACAAATTCCAGAGGCACAGGGTCCACAGTTTAACAAACCGATCAACCGATACTGGCTTCCATCTCTGCCAGATAAACCAGAGTTGACCAGGTGCTGGATCTCACCCACTGCAAGAAGCAGAATGCTGAGGGTGTAAGTATTTTTGTCAAGTTAAATAGGACTAAGGCACTGGGTTCTGGTGGCATTATGGTTAAGAGCCTGGCTGCTAACCAAAAGGTTGGCAGTTCGAATCCACTAGCCCCTCCACAGAAATCCTACAGGGCCGTTCTACTCTGCTCCATAGGGTTACAATGAGTTGGAATCGACTTGACGGCAAGGGTTTGTTTTTTTAAGGCACTGGGGGGTCATCCGACTCTAGCAGGGCTAAGGTCAAAATTTACATCTGTTCAGAATCTTTCCCTTTTGTTATTGTGGGCCATCAAGTCAATTCCAACTCATACAGACCCTATAGGGTAGAGCAGAACTGCCCTTAGTAGGGTTTCCTAGGCTGTAATTTTAAGGGAGCAGATCACCAGTGGATCCGCGGGTGGGTTTGAACTGATAACTTTTCAGTTAGCAGCTGACTACTTAACCATTTCACCACCAGGAATATTGAATATTTCCCTAGAGGAATGATTTTAGGGCCTTGCAACACAAAAAGTTTCTTATTGTCTGAGAAGAACTTCTTCCATGATATTCTTTGCTTCTGCATTGAAGGCCCACAATCATGGTCGCAGGCTCTTCTGGGAGAGGTCCTCTCTTACTACATCTAAGGAAAGGGGAAGAAAGGGAGTCGTACACATCGTATTCCCCATTTTGGCCACTGAACCCTCATAAATGGGTCTGAAGTTTTAGCGTCTGGAAGTCAAAAGCACAAGATTTAACTAGCCTCATTTGGGACAGGAAGAAATGGTGAGAAATCTAAGGTTATATTTTTCTATTATGGACTCTAACACTACAACCTTAACACTCTGCTTGTTTTTTATTCTGTTACAGTGGAAGAAATCTCTCTACAATTTTGAGGTCAACCCCTCCAACTCTGTGCAGAATACTGTCCTGACCCACATTCTGAGAAAGATAGCTATAAAAACTCTTCTTGTTATTCCCTGTATTTTCAAATATTCCCTCTCTCCCAGCTCCTTTCTTCTGGCATTTAAACATTTTCAACTCTATCATCTCTATTATCTTACAGACAAACACTGATTTTATTTTTTACACAACCCAGTGGGCACTTTCCAGTCAGTGCTTTCTTTATTTGCTCTATCACTCTTTTGAAACTATGTCTCATGGATTTTTTTTTTTTAAATTTTCATTATTTTCTTTCTTCCTACTCACTCTATCTCATTCATGAATTCTTTTATTTCTTATTCATCCCTCAAATATTGATATTCCTCAGCAATTCTATCCTAATCCCTACTTCTCTTCTCACTCTGTAAATTCTCTTTGTATAATCTTACCCACGTCCATGGGATATCTTTATGCTAAACATATCTTAATCTAAATCTCCAGTTCAGACCTCTTTCCTAAGAGCCAGATCACCCATACTCATCTCCTCACTGAACAGCTCCATGTGATGTCCTGCAAATCTTAAACTCATCATGTTTAAATTTGAACTCCTATCTCTCACCACAGACTCCCCAATTCTTCTGGGTTTTCCCTTATAGGAGATAGCACCACCAGGCAATCCACTTCCATAACACAAGCTTGAGAAATATCCTCTCTGCGTCATCCTCCTTTAGCATGTGATCTCTCTAGTCATTGAGCTCTGGTATTTGTGCCTCTGAAATATTTCCCAAATATGTCCTCTTCTCATCATTTCCACTGCAGCACCTTGGTCAAGCGACTGTTATCTCATAACCAAATTATTAGAAAGGTTTTTATCTTGTCTTCCTGCTCCTAGTGTGGCCTTTCTTTAATCCATTCTGTACAAGAAAGCCAGAGAAATCTCTCAAAAACACAAATCTAATCTTATGATGCCACTTCTCTGTGTTCCTCCCCTTCCACGTAACCCTGTGCTCCAACAAAACTGAATTACCCCAGTTTCCTGCACGTTCTGTGTGATCTCTCATGTATATGTCTTTACAGAGATGTAAGATACTGCCCCTGCATGGAACATCCTGTTTCATTCTTTTGGCCTAATTCCTAAACGTCATTTCTTAGCATTTCAAATCACTTATCACAATATATGAAATTGCCTATTTCTTACATGTATCTCCAGAAGATGGTACCTTTCTGGGGGCATATTTCTCTTGTTCACTATTGTATTCCCAATGCCTAGCGCAGTACCTGGCACATAATGGCAATATAATGCATATTTGTTAAATGAATGCATCATCCATACAGCTCAGGTGCTGAAGAGAAGTATACAACGTAATGAGAAGGGAGTGGTGGTTTGGGGACCCAAGAACCAGACCGGGTTGTACACCAGGTTAAGAAGTTTGAAAATTATCTTGTAGGTTACAGGGAAACTTTGGCAGACTTTAAGCCAGTGAATGATATAATTAACTTTTGTTTTGGAACAATCACACCTTCAGCAGTGTGAACATTAGGAGACTGGTTAAATAACTGCTACAATGATCCAAAAGCAAGAGGATGGGAAATAAATCAGTGCAGGAACAGAAGGATTCAGATAATTAGAAGGATACAAATGAGACAGAAGCAAGAGGACTCAGTGTCTATTTGAATCTGAAGGTGAGGAGAAAGGGGAGTCTGAGATTACTCAAGGATGTCTATTTTTGGAGCCTGGGTTGACAATGTTCCAATAGCAAAGAGTGAGTACACAGGTAAATGGGCAAAGTTGGAGAAAAGATAGTAAGTTTGCTTTTTAAAAACAGGTTTGCCTGGGAAGTACATAATATCAGACAGAAAGTTTGTTCAAAATAACAATAAGCAGACATGTATGATTGCTTTTGAAGGGGAATATATAAGATGGGTCATTTTTCACAAACTATGAGGAAACAGAACAATCAGATGATGCCCCTTTATAACAGTAGTTTGAGACGGCTTCAAGAGAATATATGCTCTTTTTTTAAAAAAAAATTTGTTTTGTTAAACATGATTAACTTCAATGCAGCTTGATTTTACATATCATGCATTAAAGTACAATTTCTTGAAATATTTTCAATTATATTTAATTTGGGATGATCTCCCATATATAGCATCTTGAAAATTCAGAGAATAGCATAAACAGTTGTAGTATAATTTTTCTCATATTAATAAAGAGGTTGCCCTTATTACTTTGTAGCCTGTCAATTCCCAGGCTAGGTAATAGCTTCATAGCAAATGACAAGCTAAAGAATCAAATTATAATCTGCTTAATTTTATATTTACATTTTAAATAATTACAAATAACAAGGGCTGTGTTACTTGGCAAGTGCAGCCATCGCCTACTTAAATTCCATTTAAAACTAATTGTTAGATCACAACTTTACATTTGATAGTGAACAATGAGAAGAGAATTGAAAAAGTTCAGAAGACAACAGAGTAACAAGTGGGCATGTCATAAGCTGTTACAGTGGCTCCTGTAAGTAAATTAATAGGCATGATGTAACCAGCCAGTCAAAAAATTTATTTCTACCCACTCCCTACTGGCCTGAAATGGGGACCATACAATGCTTTCATTAGGATGCACTTCTTAATTGGTAGGGTTAATATAGAGTTTACAGCTTGTCATCATTAATCATGAATGCATTTTGATACTGGTTAGCAATGCCCAGGTACAGTACAGGGATTTGAAAGAATGGGATTTTTTTTTCTCCCCAAGAAAAAACTTCAAGGTTCAGAACCTGTTCTATCTCCTTATGCCACCAAGCTTTGGGGTTTTTGTTTTTTTTTTTTTTTTTGAAAGGCGATTCTAAAAATGGATCCTGCAGTGCAGTGCAAAGGCCAAAGTAACGTGAGATTAATAGACATTTGGAGATTCAAACTAAAGCAAGTGTAGTGTCTTCATCAGCCTGCCTAAGGCTACACTTCTGGTTATTAGTGCTTATTGGGATGTCCTGACTCTCTCAAAAAGTCATTTGGTTCTTTTTATAATTATTATTATTGTTTACATTATAGGAAGCAGTAACAATTACAGGTGTAACTTTCTGCCTCTGCAGAAAAGGTTGATAATAACTGGAATGCATAAAAGGCTCTGCCAACATTTGACTTGGGAAGGTACCAACATTGCAGCCATGTGAAGCAGAAACAGGGAAGAAATTTCAGATAGCAAGTGTCAGGTTTCTAGAAATAAAAATTGGGCATTTTACTTAATTTTGGTTGACCATGTTGTCATTTTCCAAGCTGCTGTCAAAGGGACTGAACTGTATTCTTACAATCTCAAATATATCTCTAAATTCCTGTAATGAACTTAATAGGAAAGATTGGCTTGAATAAGAAAACAAAGAAGAAGCTAGGGTAGTAGAACAGCATCAGTTCTTTTCTTAGTTTCTCTGCTGTGTTTCCGATTCATTTCTTCTCTTCTAGGGTAATTACAATTGATGCAGAATAGTAGCCACAGAAATTATTCTCCTTAAATGTTAACAAGCAAGAACCTTCAATACCATGATATTTTACTGGAATTATGAAGGGGTGATGGCTGGTAGACCATGCAGTACAGAGAAAGTTGTATCAGTCAGGACTTTCAGATCACTGGAAGGATTAGATACCCTCCTGGTTACACATCACAGAAAGAGTAAGACTTTCTCTAAGGGGACCTTGGAAGTTGCTCATAAAGAAAATATTAGCTTACTCAGCATGTCCTAGAAAAGAGTTCATTACAGACAGAACATTCTCAATGGATATGTCACTGGTTATAATGAACAGCTAAACATGTGTTACGTGTAATCACCCAGACACTGGAGTAGACAGAGCCTCAGAGCCAATGTACCAAACAAATGTCATTCTCGGTCTGTGTTTGTCATCATGTGAAAATTCAACAGGGAGAGGTAAAGCTCCATGATAATAAATTGACACTAGCTAAAAAATGAAACATCCTTCTTGACACCCTAAGTGTTAGTCTGAAGAACGAATGGCTATCTAATAATGTAAAGAAAAGTATAGGGTAGACGCCATCAGGAGAAGAAATCATGCGTGTTTTCTTTCAACCATAAATGAGTGGTTATTCATAGTATAGTTTCATGGGGGTCTAAGCTAGATCTTATCTAGTCAATAGGATATTATTAGACATGAAGGCTCTGCAAAATCACAGCTGCTTGGCAAAGAAGCCCTCACTATTTTAATGTAAAATGTGAAGTCTCTAAAGACACAGTCACGGGGTGTAAGCAGACATACGGTGAGGTTCAAAGAGCAGCTCCAAACACCTTCCACTTGGCAGGGTGCTGCCCACAGCTTCACAGAGTTAGGAATCCTATGCCAGCTTGGTTTCATTGTAATTTATCATCAGTTTAAAACTCCCTATATCATGAGGAAAAAGGTGACATGAAAAATGAGGCAAGAGTGATGCTGTGCTACAGCAAAGAAAAGCCTAGGTACATGAGCTCAGGCCTGAAAGGAAGGAGAAGTTAAAATAGGAAGCAAGGATGGGCATGGGCATGGCAGAGATTTAACAAAGTCATTTACAGGACCTTACCTCTCCATGAATTTTCTATGTGCTTCGAATGCAAGTCTATGTAAATGCTGAGCCTTTTGTTGCTGTTTTTGAGTATATACACAGCAAAACATACATCAACTCCATAGCTTCTACATGTAATATTTAGTGACACTGATTACATTCCTAGAGTTGTGAAACAATTCTCAGCCTCCTTTTCTGAGTTGTTGCTCCCACATTAACATAAATTTACTTCCCCCTAAGGCTCCTATCTAGCCTTTCAAGTTGTTGTTGTCACTTTGATCCCATATAGATAGTTCTTAAAAGAGCATAATGCTCAAGGCAGATATTTTCTATTAATCAAGCTAAAGTACTGTTTGGTTTTAATAAGACTTCAGGGAATATTTTTTGTTTAAAGTTTAAAGATTATCTCAGGGCAATAATTTCAGGGGTTCATCCTACCTTTATCGCTCCAGGAAGTCTGGAGTCCATGGGAATTTGAAATTATGTCCTGCGTGTTCTCCCTTTTGATCAGGATTCTTCTGTGGAATCTTTGGTCAAAATGTTCACGTAATGGTAGCTGGGCACCATCTAGTTCTTCTGATCTCATGGCAAAGGAGGAAGGTGTTCATGGAGGCAATTAGCCACATATTCCATATCCTGCTCCTATTGCTGACTTTCTTTCTTCCTATGTTGTTCCAGGTGATTAGAGACAACTTGTTGTGCCTCGGATGGCCTCTTGCAAGCTTTTAAGACCCTAGGAACTACATGATGAACTAGGAGGTAGAAAAGAAGCACTAAAGATATTACTAGGACAATTAAGTGGGATGTCCTATGAAACCATGACCCTAAACCTCCAAACCAAGAAAGCAAATCCCATTAGGTTTTTGGTTGTACATAAGCAGCCTCAGCAGCTACTCTTTTTCAGATGTGATTGTTGTAAATATATCTATCACACAACTTTTGCCAAATGCTGAGCCCTTTTGCTGTGAACAAATGCATTTTTCTTTATCTAGTGATTTGAGGAGACTTCGTGCCTTACACAAGGTTGCATACCGAATAGGAAAGCTTAAACTCTAGTAAAGTGTTCAAATACACTGAAATGGTTAGTAGTGGTGAATTAATCAATGTAAGGACCAAAATACCATCTTTTGGAAATATTGGTTAGATGACTTTCACGTATGATCTTATTTTATTTCAGTAGAACAGGATTTTTGAGATACTTTCCCCAAAAGTTGGGGAATAATCAACATGAACCTGTCAAGTCATACAGACCATCAGGTTCATTGAGGGAAGACAGCTATAATCTTAACCCATTTTCCTACCAGGGACTTAAACCCATGCCTTTAGTTCCTTCAGTTGAGTATTTGAGTAAACTGAGTCAATCATGTTGACTGGTAAGACATGCAGAACTACAGAGGGATCTCAAAATACACTGCTAGCTGTTAGACATTGCATTTGGGAGAAAAAAAAAAAAAACTAAGGTGGCCACCACCACCTGTCTTAATATTAAAGATAGAATAAAGTAGAAGCAATTAGAGGAGTACCAGCAAGTAAAGGAACAAATCAAATGGAAACTTTCCATAGTATTTCTTTTTGTGATATACGTTTGCTATACGGATTTGGAAGTCAGAAGTATGCACAAAGCTAAATTCTCCAGATGTCATGAATGGCAAAATTCTGTGGAAGTCATTTTTTTTGGTGTATATGTATATTTACCTGTATAGTTATTTTTCCTCTTAGAGCATGTGAGATTAAGTTTGTGGGTCAAGGTGGGTTATTATATAAAATAATGGATTCCTCCTCTAATTTATTTCCCTTTCTAACCGCTGTTTTCTTCTACTTATCTTTCAGTCTTGCTTTACCTAAAGGATTTATCCCAGGTTCTCCTTCACTGATTAGGAAAATGTGGATGCTAACAACAGTTAAGTATTTCTGTGATCTCTTGACCTTATCAAAGAATTAGGAAAGAAAGCTTCCTTCCAAAAGGAGACACTCCTGGTCAAGGAATCTTCTCTTTAGGTCCTGTGTGTCCTTTAGGGATCCTTCAGAGCAAAAGCGATCAGATGTATTTAAATTAGACCTCCCATAAACAACTTGGAATTATAAAGAATAAATAAAGATATTTAAAATAAAACAAAAGGAAAAAAAACAATAGTAAAAACTAATCTATGACCTGAAAAATAAGATTTTCAGATGTCCCGATTTAAGTGTAATATAAATAGGACTCTCATAGTACATAGATACTGGCTGTCTACCGTCATGAGAAAATCAGAGCTCATTCTGGTAGATTCCATACTTAATTTTTAAGTAAACTACACACGAATTGGAGATTTTTTTATAGGGAGTTCTGTCTAATTCTTAGATGTTTTTTCTCTCTTAATTGCTCTCTGGAGCATGGCTAATTTAAAATTACCTTTCTCTGATAAACTCTCATTATACTCAGGACAAAATACTAAAATAACTATATCTTTATTCTGTCAAGAACTTTTGCCCAATAATAAATTATTTCTGTAGAACAGAACATCCTGGACTTTTCCTGTGAAGAACTATAGCAATCAAAATCTAACATTTTGTAGAAGAAATATGTTCTAAAGTGAGATTAAATAAGCTGTAAATTTTATATGACCTTTCAACAGCCTTAGATTCTTTGGTTTAAAACACATAATAACTTCAGCTCTTTAATACTGAGCTAGAAATGTAGCCTTTAAAAGAGAGCTTTATAAAATGTACCCCCAATAACAAACATATCTGCTTTTGCTATTTTGTATGAAAAAACAAAGCAAATTACATTACCAAAAAAATTCGCCCCTCTGGAGTAGAGGGAAAAAGCCTATTACCGTATTTTTATGCAAAATAACACACACGTTATACGGTTTTTGCCAACTGCACAACCCTCACTTGCTATTTTCATAAACAAGCTATGCCTCACATTATATATGCGGGTATGTTATTTACGTGGGCAAGTTATTTGCGAAAAAATACGGTCAGTGCTTTTGTGGAGACTGTATTCTCAGTGAGTAAATGTCACTCAGTTAATGTAGAAGCTTCTCATGTTGTCAAGTCTTTTTTTGCTCTAGGAACCCAATTTTTCCAGCAATTTTTATGCTATCTGAAAATTAAAACAAATAGAGAGAGAGAATGTAAGAGAGAGAGAGAAAGAAAATCTTCATACTAAGAAAGAATTACAGATATCAGGTTTGGCTTAATAGTTAAATAGGTAGTAGCATTTCACACAGTTTATATCATTCTGGATCACTAACCAATTGATCAATATTGTAATGAAGCAGTACTGAATGTAAACCTTGTCAATACAATTTCTAGGTCTATGTCCCTTGTTGTTGTTAGTCAGTTACTATCAAGTCAATTCTAACTCATCGTGACCCTGTGTGTGCAGAGTAGAAGCGCTCCATAGGGGTTTCAAGTCTGTGACCTTTCAGAAGCAGATGACCAGGCCTGTCTTCTGAGGCACCTCAGGATGGGTTTGAACCACCAATCTTTCTGTTAGTAGTTGAGCACTTGGCTGTTTGCATCACCCAGAGACCTCTCTATGTCCCTTACAGATTGTGACTCCTTGAGCAATGCCCCTTGACTCTTCTGAGATTAAGCCATAAGATTAAGTTAGAAAATGAATTTTAAAGTGCTTTGAAAACTGTAAAGCTCTGCAATCTATTATTAATAAATAATAATTTTATTATTCATTAGTTTTTCCAAGGTCCAGGAAAAAGAGATATAGTCCCTTTGTTCAGGTGGCTTATAACCTGGTTGGGAAGAAAAAATAGATACGAACATAAAAGTAATGAAAACTAGTAAATATAACCCTCAACTATAGACTTGACAATGAATTTGGAACTGAGGACAGGTTTAGGAAATGAGATTTAATAAGATTTTGCATAGAGAATTACAGGAAAGGCTTCTCTCCATGAGACTCAAAAAATGTGTTAACATTGATAGAGATTAGGTGGGCACAAAACGAATCCCATTTGTGAGGGGATATATTGTGCTCAAGAAGCCCTGGTGGTGCAGTGGTTAAGCACTCAGCTGCTAACCAAAATGTTGGCAGTCCCAACCCACCAGCCGCTCCCCCGGAGAAAGATGTGGCAGTCTGCTTCTGTAAAGATTGCAGCCTTGGAAACCCTATGGGGCAGTTCTACTGTGTTCTATAGGGTCGCTATGAGTCGGAATCCAGACTGCATGGAGTGAGGGGAGATTACTCAAATCTGATTTATATAATGTCATTGTACAGCCTCTGGGTTCCCTTTAGATGTGATTGGATAATATACAATGTATTCTAGGAATGGACTGTATGAATTCTTCCTTCCATAATAAAAGGCATGATATTGCCGTTACGTCTCAAGTACATGGAATAAAGCAGAGAGAAATATTGGCCTAATAGATGAAAAAAGAAGAAAAGAAAGGAATTGAAACTTCCCCAGACTAAAATCTGAGAGATTAGGAAGTTATTATTTTATCTACAACAACATGCTCTTGACTCAAGCCCTCTTCATATCCAAGGGATTTGCTACCAAATTCCTGCACGGTCTATTATGCTATAGCCTGATGCATGTGTTCCTATAAAATTATCTGTTTTCAGAAATCTAGTTATAGTAAGTTATTTTTGTGACTGAAAACAATTAACTTGAAAGTGTTTATAGATGCCTTTCTCCCCCTCCCTGCCTATAAGAGTGTAATATTCAGCCCAATTTTCTTGTTCCTTCTCTAAATTAAAGAATAATTATGCATGAGAACTGCCAGTATGTTTACATACAGAATCTAGGACAGAAAAGGCAAAACAAAGATGAATCAGACTTGGTGGAGGAGTGAGTTTCGAGGCGTGGTGGTGCAGGCCTACAGTGTAAAGGGGTAAAGAGGGTAAGGAAGGGGAATTTTATTAGTGTTTTGCTTGGATACACTGCAAAATTTTTGATTTTTACATGCAAGTAAAAATTTTAGGCTATTTTATTTCATTTGTGGGTACTGGATTCTATTCCTTTGATCATGACGCTGCTTTCATATTGAACTAGTGTATCTAGGATTTGTAAGAGTAATTTCCAAATAAGGGGTGGAACATTTTACATCTGCAATAACTAATTTGTCCTCAGTAGCTCAATAGTGAAGGGATTTTATTTATTATCTTAAGAATTTTGTTAACATTACATGAAAATAATTGGCTCATCAAAATGAACAGCAATAATTACTTATTTGCACTTCAGTCTACACACTCAAAAGCATTTCATCTGTTCTATAAACTTTGACCTTAATTTTGAACTTGTCATTTTGCTTGTAATAGAGTTCATAACTATCAAAAAATAGGAAGTCTCCAATGTACACAGCAAAGACTCTGAGAAGCCTGCCATGGTGCTTTGTATCCAACCTGTGGAAGTCCCCATAAAGCAAATAATGCCCACCCCCCCTTAAAAAATAAATCGTTTTATATTAACATTGAGCTCTAAAATATCTGAAACTAGAAAAAAAACCTCGTTTTGGAAACGTTTCTGTCATACAAAGACTGTTATCTTCAAGTGGTGTCAAGCCAAAAGTGTTGGTAAGAGGAGATGAAAACAAGGGTAGTATCAAGAATAGCATAAAGGCTACTGAAATAATCCAGCCATGAGTGATGAAGACCTGAACAATAATGGTGTCTGTGCGAACGGGATAGAAGGGAGGAAATTTTAGAAATCTGGCACAAGAATAATAGCAAGGAACTAGTAATTATGCAGAGTGAAAGTCTGGAAAAAAATCAAGAAATGCAAATATAATAGCCTGAAAGATGAGGAAGACGATGGTCCTGATAATAGACAATTTTTGTTTAAATTAGAAGACTCTTGCCCCCAAGTTTCCATTGTGGCATTCCGTACCTAAGTATCTAAAAGGAGAAGACCCTGTAAAATTATGAAAAGTGCAAATTTTATTAAATAGAAATGACTTATAACCTAAGTTTCAGTTTTTTAAAAAGGCAAATAATAGAACCACTAAAAATATTCACTCCTCCATAAAGAAGCAAAAAGGGATGGAACAATAGTAGTAGTCATGGTTACCTGCATGCTATCACCGCACTATGATGATAGAATTCATTCCTATGAATAACACAATTATAGCCTAATAGAATACAAAAAATGGTGCAACAAAAATGCACACACACAAAACAAGAAACTATGTAAATCAACAAAGCCCATAGCGTTATAACAGAAATTCAAATTTCCTGTGTGAGTATTCAAGTGTTCTATATGCAGCACCTTAATTTAAAGATCACACTTCATATAAATAATGAATAAATGATTCATAGGAGCCTAAATTGATAAGGTATTTTTCTGAAAAGATACAGCCAAATTCAGAAGAGAAACAAAAATATTTGCCTTTTCCTTAATAGATCAACTTTATGATATCAACTGTTTCAATTAATAATGGCTAATTATTATTTATAGATCTTTTAATTTTCATTGATTTATTTTTCCTCATATATTTTGAAATCTCTAAGCAGAAGGTAATAACGCCAAGTCCACTAATCCTTGCCTACAATGAAAGTGAAATTTGAAAGTAAAATTACAACAATAATGTCCATTATTTTAAGATTATTCAGTACTGAGATGTTGCACTATCTTGCAAAACTCCTCTTTTATACTTTGTTATTTGTTAAATTAAACATACAGAATTATGCACAAAACTTTCTTTTCAGAATGACTACACAAGTTGTTCTTCCTGAGATTATAGTACTCATGGGTGGTCAGAGTGTACTCTACCACATGTTTAAATGTCATTGATATAGTTGAATTGTCACAATAAAGTGACTGAATAGGTGCCCAATGATTGATATGAAAAGAGAACACAATTTTTAATTTAAGTAATTACATTGTATTTTCAGGTCAGAGGAGCCTAACATAAGAGGCAGCAAGAGGCACTAGGAAGCACTTGGCTTTGAATCTTAGGTTCCATTTAGAATCTGAGCAAGTCATTTAACTCCTTTTACTCTCGGTTTCCTCATCAATAAATTGAGGGAGTTAATGCTAAATGACTCATTCTGATATTAAGACATTATGAGTGAAAGTAAGTGTGTATACAGGCTACATAGTGCTTCAGTTTCTAGGAATTGTATGTAAAGTTTTGCCACTTAGTCCTCTCTGCCAACTTGCCTCAGCTCTACATGCATTGGGTGAGTTCCAGATCACAAATTATCCCACCAAGCAATCTGAACCTGAAAAAAGTGAACCTATTCTTCCCAAATATCTACACAATGTCCAGCAAAACAACTAAAAGTATTGTTTTGGCTTTCCACAGTCAAAGGCCTGGGCTAAAACCACAGTACCATATCCTCACATCTGACCATGGCTCTGGGGAACTGTGTTACGCTGGTGCATCCTAAAGAAGCTTATGAACTTCTGAATAAATCATACACACCCTCTCTGTCTAGTTATATCCTCAGATATGAAATAGCCATTACCCTGCAAATAAAATTGAAATACATCTAGTGGTACCATCAGCTTACACTGATCCTTGCCTCTGCAAATTGGTAAGGATTTTGAAAAAAGTACATGATAGCAGCGTGAAAACAAATGTGATTGGTAACCTTGTGCAATAACTGTGTCTCAGAGGGCCATTGCAGACTGTCAGAATTATACTGAATTCACATTCAGTAACTGGATTGCCTTCTGTATCGGCATAGACTCATGCTGGGCCTACATAGAAAGCAGTTTGATCAGTTGGTTTTTAACAGTTGTTGGATTCATCCACCCCCACCTTTTTTCATTACTTGTTCCCAGTAACATATTTGGCTGACTTCTATTTTTCTTATCCGATTGTTTATTGTTCATAGAGCAGGTTCAAAAGTATCCTTTAGTATGGGATGAGAAGGGTAAAGCTGATTTGGGTCCCTGAATACCATACAGTGGTCATTAAGTCTATGAAAGGCAGTGTCAATTAAAGGTTAAGAACATGGTACTTGGACGTAAACAAGCTTAGATTCTAGTCCCTTCTCTGGTAATTATAACAAGGGACTTCATCTTTCTTATTTATTACTTTTGTTATCTATTAAGTGTTTCCACAAAAAGCTTGTTTACTCAATTTGTTTATGTTATAAGTAAATAAGATGATGCAGAATACATGTAAAGTTCTGAGCACAGGACCTGAACATTGAACATAGTAAATGCTTAAGAATAAGAACAACAAAAGAAATGCACACTTATTATTTTGGGAAAACACACGAGTTATAGAATATTAGACTTGTATATATTTATGAAATAAGATTAGTAAACTATTGTTTAGTGTGAAGCTCAGGAAACCTTTCTTTGTTTACTTTCTAGCTTAATTAAGCACTAAACTCAAACAGTCCTATCTAAAAATTATACTAAAAATCTCTCATATGATGTTTGTTTATAAGTATTTTGAATTTAAACATATCATCAAATGTGTACATTTTCAAGTCTTAGTTTGGATTCAAAGAAGCTAGCCACTGAGCCCAGAGAATATAGTAACCTCTTTATTCATAGAATAACACTCAAAACAGTACTTTTGAGTAAAAAGCTTTCTTCTCTCTGTCTGCAAATGAAACAGGTTGTTTCCAAACTATTGCTTCTCTGTATCAGTGAAGAAATGTTCTCTCCAAGCTTCGTGATACACCTGCTTATCTGTCCTGGAATTAACTGGCAAATGGAACTCACAAGAGGAGTGATGCATTTTCCCAAGATACCACTTGTACTACACCATTATGTGAAGACACCATGAGAACTGCAAGATCCCAGAGGAGAGAAGTGACTTGCCCAGGGCCACACAGGGCCATATTAGAACTCAGATCCTCTGGGTTGCTGACCAGCCATCCTTCTCACTGCCTCTTGCTTCCCTCACAGTTACAAATGAAGAGAATGATTCACCCTTGCAGAATGTAAGGTAGAAAAGGTCTTCTCTCCTCATTCCATTTAAATGGACCTAGGTACGGCAGAAAAGTAGCCAATTGTTTCCTCTCTTTTCTTCTTTAGGTGACTCCAGGGTGTGTTGGAAGGGTGCATCTCTCCTATTTTTCCTCTATCCAAGAGTGATACAGAGAGTTAGGTTTAAGTGGATTACTTGGTTCCCAGAGAGGGTCTGCAGAGGACCAAAGTGGCACAGAAATGGACTTAGGGTCCTGCAAAGTAGTCCAGGAGTAAAGAACTGTGGAATTTTGCTTTCCATTCACTTGCCAGTTACTGTGTTAGCAACAGGATTTTCTCCTTACACAGAACACAGTAACTAAAATTTAGGAGAGATATCATTAAACATGTATCATCGTATATCTTTCTTCAGTCTGTATTGTCCAGATCATAGCTGCTTAGGTTCTCAACAAATACTTACTAAAGAATAATTAACATATGCTTTCTCAAATGTCGACATCACAGAACAGATAACCTGCACTGAACAAAACTTGTAGTCCCTTTTATGACAACCACCACATTTAAGTTTTCTTTATAGAGTCTGTTAGCGATTGAATTGTGTCCCCCCTAAAAATATGCATTGAAGCCCTAGCCCCATACCCGTGGACGTAATCCTGTTTGGAAACTGGATTTTTTTTCTTTCGTTACATTAATGAGGTCATAGTAGTGTAGAGTGAGTCCTAAATCTAATTACTTCTGAGTTATAAAAACAGCAGAACAGACACACATATACTGGGGAAAACAGATGCCATTTCAGGAAGGTCTATAAGTCAACGGACCCCAAGGATTGCCAGCAGTCACAAGAAACCAAGAGAAACACTCACAGAAAAACTTGACAAAGCCAAGACCCTGATTTGGAATTTTAGCACCCAGAATTGTGAGAAAATATATTTCTGCCCTTTAAAGCCACCCACTAAGATAACTAAGGTAACTAAGACAGTCTTTATCACTTATTAGAGCTATAGGACTAATAGAATACATTGACTTTCAAATAGTGTGTTGGGTTTATGTTACAAGAAGTAGAAAAATAGGTAACTGTAACTTTAAATATGTGAAAATTTGACATGATCATTATTAATTTGAAATTAATTTGAAAAATTAATTAAGTTCCCCTATAATTACCCATGGAGCCCTGGTGGTACAGAGCTTAAGAGCTTAGGCTGCTAACCAAAATGTTGGCAATTCAAATCCACCAGCTGCTCCTTGGAAACCGTATGGGGCAGTTCTACTCTGTCCCGTAGGGTCACTATGAGTCGGAGTCGATTCGATGGCAACAGGTTTTTGAAATTTACAAATGTTACTATTACTGAAATTTACACATCAACCAGTAATACCAAAGATGAAGAAATTGAAGATTTTTACCAACTTCTGTAGTCTGAAATTAATCACACTTGCAATCAAAATGCATTGATAATTACTGGTGAATGGAATGTGGAAGTCGGAAACAAGAAGATTTCGTAGATGAAAATATGACGTTGGTGACAGAAACAACACCAGAGATCACATGATAGAATTTTGCAAGAACACTGACTTATTCATTGGAAATATGCTTTTTCAATAGCATAAATGATGACTATATATGTGAACCTCAGTGGATGGAATATACAGGAATCAAATCGACCACATCTATGAAAAGAGATGATGGAGGAGCTCAAAATCAGTAACAGTAAGGTCAAGGGCTGACTGTGGAACAGACCATCAATTGCTCATATGCAAGTTCAAGTTGAGGCTGATGAAAATTAAAGTAAGTCCACAAGAGCCAAAGTATGGCCTTGAGTATATCCAAATGAATTTAGAGACCATCTCAAGAATTTACAGATGCATTGAATACTAATGACAAAAGACTAGATGACTTGTATGATGACATCAAGGATGTCATACATGAAGAAAGCAAAAGGTCATTAAAAAGACAGGAAAGAAAGAAAAGACCAAAATAGATGTCTGAAGAGACTCTGAAACATGTTATTTAAAGTAGGGTAGCTAAAGATAATGGAGGAAATGATAAAGTAAAAGAGCTAAAGCGATTTCAAAGGGCGGCTCGAGAACACGAAGTAAAGTATTATAATGAAATGTGCAAAGACCTGGAGTTAGAAAACCAAAAGGGAAGAATTTCTCAAGCTGAAAGAACTGAAGAAAACATTCAAGCCTCAAATTGCAATACCAAAAGATTCTATGGGCAAAATACTGAACAACAGAGGAAGCATCAAAAGAAGATGGAAGCAATACACAGAGTCACTGTACCAAAAAGAAGTGGCCAACATTCAACTATTTCAGGAGGTAGCATATGATCAAGAATCAATGATACTAAAGGAAGAAGTCCAAGATGCACTGAAGGCATTAGCAAAAAACAAGGTCCCAGGAATTCATGGAATACCAACTGAGATGTTTCAACAAACGGATGCAGCGCTGGAGGTGCTTGCTTGTCTATGCCAAGAAATTTGGAAGATACCTACCTGGCCAAGTGACTGGAAGAGACCCATATTTCTGCCCATTCCAAAGAAAGGTGATCCAATCAAATGTAGAAATTATGGAGAAATGTCATTAATATAACACACAAGTAAAATTTTGCGGAAGAGAATTCAAAAACAGTTGCAGCAGTACATCGACAAGGAACTGCCAGAGATTCAAGCTGGATTCAGAAAAGGATGTGGAATGAGGCATATTACTGCTAATGTCAGATGGATCCTGGCTGAAAGTAGAGAATACCAGAAAGTGGTTTACCTGTATTTTATTGACTATGCTAAGGCATTCGACTGTGTGGATCATAACAAATTATGGATAACATTGCAAAGAATGGGAATTCCAGATCACTTAATTGTGCTCATTAGCAACCTGTACATGGACAAAGAGGCAGCCGTTTGAGCAGAACAAGGGGATACTGCGTGGCTTAAAATCAGGAAAAGTGTGCATCAGGGTTGTATCATTTCATTATACTTACTCAAGTTGTATGCTGAGCACATAATCTGCGAAGCTGGACTACATGAAGAAGAACATGGCATTGGGACTGGAGGAAGACTCATTTAATAACCTGAGATATGGAGATGAGACAACATTCCTTGCCTAAAGTGAAGACTGATGAAGATCAAAGACTACAGCCTTCCATATGATTGCACCTCAACATAAATAAAACAAAAATTCTCACAACTGGACCAATAAGCAACATCACGATAAATAGAGCAAAGATTGAAGTTGTCAAGGATTTTATTTTACTTGGATCCATAATCAGTGCCCATGGAAGCAGTAGTCAAGAAATCAAATGACGTACTGCATTGGGAAAATCTGTTTCGAAAGACCTTTCTGAAGTGTTAAAAAGTAAAGATATCACTCTGAGGACTAAGTTGAGCCTGACCCAAGCCATGATATTTTCAATCACCTCATACTCATGTAAAAGCTGGACAATAAATAAGGAAGACTGAAGAAGAATTGATGCCTTTGAATTATAGTGTTGGCAAAAAAATATTGAATATACCACGGACTGCCAGAAGAATGAACAAATCTGTCTTGGAAGAAGTATAGCCAGAATGCTGCTTACAGGCAATGATGGTGAGACTTCGTCTCACATGCTTTGGACATGTTATCAGGAGGGACAAGTCCCTGGGGAAAGACAGCATGCTTGATAAAGTAAAGGGTCAGTGAAAAAGAGAAAGACCCTCAATGAGATGAATTGACACAGCAGCTACAAGGGGCTCAAACGTAGCAATGATTGTGTGGATGGTGCAGGACTTGGCAATGTTTCAGTCTATTGTGTGTAGGGTCGCCATGACTAGGAACCAACTGCATTAACACCTAACAACAACAGTATAATTACCCAATGTAAATATTATTTAAAGAAATCATTTATTTCATAACAACCATTTTACAATGTCTATTTTATGCTGAAAATATGCTAATTTGCTAACAGTCTCTGCCCTTGAGGAGCATACAAACTAGCAGAAAGATGTGGAAGCAAGCATTGTCTAGTGAGGAAGGGGCCACAGAAGACCTACAAAGACAATGTCATGGAAGTACAATATAAGGATAAAACTTGTAGGCAGTCACAGGAGGCTCCAGAGCAAGGAATTAGCAGGGATAAGGGAGATTTTTTCAGATGAAAATAAAAGGGCACTGTAGGTAAGGGAAATAGAGTATGGAAGTGGATGATATACTCAGGAATAACAAGTCATCCAGTAGGGGGAAAAAACTGGGTTATTTAGGAAAACAGATGATGACAAGACCATACCCTATTAACAGTTTTGAATATTACCTTGTAGGAGATATGGAGGCATGGATTAATTTTGAGTAAGGAGGTATGATGGGATGGGAAGAGAGAATTATCTCTATTCCATCTCCTTCTATTTCTTTTACGCCATTACTATGTGGCTCAGGTACTTTACTTTTCCTGGACTATTAATTCTAATTTATAACTTGAAACATTTCAGAGTGAGAATTGACAGGACTTGATGGCAGATTTAGTGCCACGCTAAGGAGAAAGGATCTATGAATGAACACCACGGGAATTCTTGGGGACCTTGTTGGGTGCTGATGCTAGTAAAATGATAGGTATTATTCAGGAGTAGAAATTGCATGACTATATATGATGTGGAGTGGAATTTACTAAATTGATTTTGGATCATCTTGTTCTTTAGACACCTGAGATGTTGTAATGATTAAGACTAGAATGCAGGAAAGATGTTGGAGCCTGGTGGTAGAACTTTGGGTGTCATTAACGTACAGACTATGGTCATGTACATGATTATATGACAAGATAATATAAAATAAAGAGACGAGAGAACCTGGATTAGAACCCCGTGGAGTACTGGGCAGACAATACAGGACCAAGGAAAATTATAGTGTTGTCTACATAAAGGAAGATATTTCAAGGACAAGGTCTTTGTCAACAGTGGTAATGTTAGAGACCAAGCAGATGAGAACTCAGAAGGTCCACTGGATTTTACAAATTACGAGCTGATTTTTATATAACCAAGACTCATTTTAATGGGGGTAGGTTGAAGTATGAATGAGAATTGACCAAGGTAAGGCACGTGGTATAAAACTTTGTTGCAGAAAGTCTAACCACAAGATGAAGGGGAGACCAGCAAGGTCGTTTGAGCAGATGCCTTTTGGTACTATTTTTCTTATGAGATTTAGAAGTTTTGTTAGAGTTTCATGAGGAAAATTGGGACCTATCCTTTGTATCACCTAAAAGATATTTGACTGAGACACTTACCAACTGAAATAACCAATCACTTCCAGATTATACTTCCACAATTCATTGCTTAATTACTTACTATTGCTGTAAATAAAATATGAAGCAATCGTAATTACGAATGATTCTCTTACCTACAGATAAAAATATGTTAATATTTATCTTTCCTCAAGTCAGACAGCTATATGTATCATCATATAGTCCAATTTCTGAAGACATGTAAACCACATTTTTATCAAGATAGTATTAACCACTACCCAGAAAACTTGTCTCCTGTGTTTTGTGTGTTATGGGTATATGAAAATACAGTCATATATCGCTAATCATCCACAATACATTCTGTGAAATAGGGCGTTATGTGATTTGGATGTTGTGTAACACCATATTAAACACAGGCAGTCCCCAGGTTACATCCAGCTTACGTGGAACTCGTAGTTGCAAACCAACCCCGGTAAAGCCTAAGAGGTACATACAATGGTTCGTAATAACAAACGGGCACTTGGCACTGCAGTTGCTTTGTATTCGAGATACACGGGATACACATGTTGCATGTGGGAAGCTGTTGTGTTTGCTATGTCCAGTTATGTCTGCTATATCCTGTTCTCTGATTGGGATTTCTGAATTTAGGGGACCGCGGATGTATATGCGGTCGGACGTTGCCGGAACAGACATTACGTAGCACATGACTGTATCTTCAAATAAGGGAGAATCAGTGAAAGGATTTTTATTAACAGTTGTTGCAGATCCTCATACTCTTTCAGGTCTCCTCATGGGATGAATGAATTTTGCTAAACAGCAAGTGTCATGCCAAGAGTCTTTTCAAAGTGCAGATTATTTTTTAACAAATAACCTTTCTCACTGTTACTCAAGACGAGAATACTGAATAAACAAAGGTACTCTCATTTATGCATTAAATAGGAAAGATATTTACTGTTACACATCACTTGGAAATGAAAACAAAGTATCTAGTTGTTAACAAATTTTCAAAGGGACTAGGCTAATTAGAGTATTAATAAGTGCCTAAAGAAAGTATCTGGAAATAGATGTTTTCTTTAGTAAGTAAATCTCCGAATATACACAGCTAAATTTCCCTTCCTTCTGCTATCCCTTTGTAATTTTTTGAACTGAATGTTTAAATAAGCTTTCTATGTAAAGGAAAAACATTTGGCATACTGATTCATTTATCTCAAGTTCTCCATAAAAGGCTATTTTTAATTTCAACAGCTATTCATTTTTTAATTTAAGAATCTATATGAGACATAAAGCAATAAAATGCTTTGATTACAATCAATTTTTGTGTGCATTGGATGAGAAATAGAATTCTTTACTGGAAGAATGATAATCTAAGCAGTAGGGACTACAAAACGGTTTATGAAAAGTTCCCTTTAAACACAAATTTGCCCTTGTCCACAATTTCCTGTTTCAATAGTCAGTTTATAAGTCCAATTGAAGAAACTCAATCAAAAAATGGTGAATTATATTACTTCCCTCAAGTTCTAACATCTTTATTAAGCGTGCTAGTCTTTAGGCTAAAACAGGAACTGCAATTTTACATACCATCAATACAGGGCATTTTAATACTATAGAATGTGTATTTCTTTTCGTAAGAACTTTTACTCGCTTACTTTGGACACGTCGTCAGGAAAGATCAGAGTCTAGAAAATGATATCAAGTTTGGTAAAGTAGGGGATCAGTGAAAACAAGGGAAATGCTCAATGAGATGAACTGACAATAGCCAAAACAATGAACTCAAACACAGCAGCGATCTCATGAAGATGGTGCATGAGCGGGCGATGTTTTGTTCTGTTATCCATAAGGTCTCCATCAGTCAGAGCCAAGCTGATGGCAACTAACAACAACAACAAATACTATCGGTAAGTAAACAATCTAGTATGATTCTCTGAGAATAATTTGACAGCTTCTAAAGCGCAAGCTATTAGCTTTGTTGTAAAACTGACTGAAACCTTGTGATTTCTCCGTGTCATATCACTCAAATAATGCTTTCAAGTCCTTTGTGGAAGTTTGAAGAAACTAAGAACATAGAGCTAATAAAGTAAACTTATGTCTAAGTACTAACAGCAAATGATTGTTTCAGAAGAAGGAAACATCTCAGTTTTCCACATTTTTTACCTAATAGGCAAACACATTTAACAAAATATTGGTAATCTTATTGTAAAAGCCTTTTCCCCCTTATTTTACTGAGAAATGCTTGCAGCTAGCAGAGTTAATGCAGGCTCATTAAGGTACCAAAAGCACTCTGTGCATTAGGACTCTGCTCTGCGCCCCTGCTTTTAGCCCAATTATCCCACGTTGTAGGAAGAGAAAGGACATCGTTCCTGCTCTGGCTCTCTTGACATTTTATGTCTCTGTGACATTATCATTAATTTGTCCAGGGTTTTTCAAAATTAACTCATCATAAGAATCAGATTTGCAATCCCCTTCCACAGAAAATTTGTCAGAAATTTACCAGATATGTACATTTTAATAAGTTGGTAAGGTACTTTTTATGATCAGGTAAGTTTGGAAATAATATCCATTCCTTCCTCTCTGTTTGTCTCTGGAGGGTGCTCTCTCTTACCTCACTGTCTTCACAACCCATGGAATATTCTTTCCTGGTCAAATTTCCATCCAATGTCTCTCTTCCCTGCAGGGCTACCACCTGTATGCTTTCCTTCTGTGGGACAAATCCCACATCCCCACTTTATTCTAAATTGTCTGAGATTAGGGTATCTTTCCCCAAAGCAATGAGGTTTGTGAATAAGAAAAAAGTAGAGGAATAGTTATGATTATATGGATAGAAAGCATACTAGACACAATAGATACTTAAAGCAATAAAACACTTGAGGGGAATGTGGTTCTTAAGAAAGACAAGGGACAGAGCAGGGAAGTGAGAAGGAAGAACACAAGTTTATAAAACAGGGCAGAAACAAGATGGTGGTCAATGACCTTACGTGGAAGGCACAGAGGCGAGACTATCGATAACAAAGTAACAAAGGGGCCGACAGTCCCTATAAAGAATGATTGGCTAAAAAGGGTATCAAGGAATATACATCTGCCATTCAAAGCAGAATATAAGGGATTCTTTAAAAATAATTTTAAAAAATTATATGCATTCAGAAGAAGGAGAAATCACAAGTATTTGAGAACTTTAACTAGCATCGGCTTAACACAAAATGGCATTTAATCTGAGTGTGAAAGATGAACCAAACTTTGAACGGTGAGATCATAGAGAAAGGCATTTTGGCATTTAATTATTTAATTAACGAATGGGTGAATAAATCAATCTGTGGACAACTGAAATAAATTTAACCAAAAATTAACAACACATTATAGCCTACCATTTTTTTCTAGATAGAGAATTCTTTCAAGCTCTTGGGGGACAGCTGCTGCCAGTGAAAATGTCACTTGAAAGCACCAAAGTCTTTAACACCATACAAATATTTTACTCCAGGGTTATAAGAATATATGCCACATGTGAGCCTTTGGAAGTTATCATTATTATTACAAACGGAAGTTTACTTAACATCTGAAAACATGGAACTATTAGCAGTTTCTTTAATAAGGAGTCAGTTGTTATTTGTTCTGCAAAAATTGATCATGCAGTAGTTGAAATAAAATTCCATGCCTTGTTAGGAAATGTTGTTATGATTTTTTGAAGCCATAAATGAGGCTGAACCATAAAGTCGTATGAGGCTGAACACGACTTATGAAATTAGTATAATTGTGAAATTCAATGTCATCACTAACTGACTGGATGTAATAGTAACTACGAAATAGGGAGATCACTTCAAATAAACAAGTAACCAGAAATAGTTAAAAGAAAAGTTAATTTAATGATCATCAAAGGTACCTTCAGGAGCCCTCGTGGCACAGTGGTTAAAGTGCTTGGATGCTAACCAAAAGGTCGGCAGTTCGAACCCGCCAGCCGCTCCGTAGGAGAAAGATGTGGCAGGCTGCTTCCACAAAGATTTACAGCCTTGGAAACAGTATGGGGCAGTTCTACTCTGTCCTATAGGGTATTTACAAGTCAGAATCGACTCCACACCAGTGGGTTTTGTTTGTTTGTTTGTTTGTAAGATACCTCTCAAAGCTATCTTAAGCTGGATGAAAAAAAGAAAAAGTTTGTTAATAGTTTGGTCTAGCAGCCCCTGTCTCACACTTTCAGCATCCCCAGTGTGTATCAGTAAAGTACATTTCTTCTAAAATATTATGCAGAACATTTCTAAGACAGAATTATATTCATTATGCTATGGGAAGTCCAGTTCACACACACACACTTACTTTTTTACCATATTACCTGTTCAGTCAGATGGAAGAAAACTCCAGATATGGGCAACTTCCAATCTAAACGTCATGCTAGTTAGAATCTCAGTCCTGGCTCAATCTCAATATCTCAACATGTCACGTTTTTCAAATTCCCGTTGAGGTTATTAACACCTTTACTACTTATTAGAGTACTACTGATTCATCTTTTTCTGTCATTTTCTTTTGTAAATGCTTTAAACCATTTCATAAGAAAAAGGCTTTCAAGAAAAGAACTTGTGATAAGCACAATCTTTATATCTAGGCAGAGTTTAAACGCTGTCAAATTTAAGTGGCTATGTTTAAACTGTATCATTTCAGAACCTCCCATTCATAGTTACCCAAGAGCACAGTGTATTGATTCAGGTAGGTAAGGTAAAGGTAAGATTAATAACTGATTTAAAAAAAACAAACATACATTTGAGGAAGATAAACAACTGGAAATCTGTTCGTTAAAATGTGTCAAAGGATACTTCAGCAGCATTAAATACAAGGAATAATTTCAGTCAAGAACTGGTGAACAAAAACAACATAACAGAACATGCTGATGTGTGAATACTAGCAAAGGAGTGGCTCAGTGGAATTTAATGCAATGTTCTTCCCAAAGGATGAAAAGTTTAACTTTATATGGTACAAGTTCCCTTAGGCAGAAACTTATAATGTAAGGCCACCATTTCCAGGCAGAAAGTAGAGTAAGGATGGAAAAAAGATTTTCTTGGAAAGACACACAATTTTTAGTCAGAGAAACTTTCCCTACTTCCTCTATCATTAACATATTAGTATGGTATATTTGTTAAAATTAATGAGCTGATATTGATATGTTATTATCAACTAAAGTCCATACTTCAGTAATATTTCCTTGGATCTTACCTAATGTCTTTGTGTTCCCGGAGCCAATCTAGGCTACCATATGCTATTTAGTTGTCATGTCTCCTTAGGTTCCCCTTGGTTGTAAACGTTTCTCAGACTTTTCTTGTTTTTGATGACCTTGACAGTTTTGATGAGTACTTGTCAAGTATTTTACAGAATGCCACTCACTTGAGATTTGTCTGATGTTTTCCTCATGATTAGACTTGGATTATGGGTTTTGAGAGGAAGACTATAGAGGTAAAGTGCCATTCTCATTACATCATATCAATGGTGTATATTATCCACGTGAATCATCAACGTCTAACATTACATTTTCTCACTTGGCTGAGGTCATGCTTTTTTCAGTTCAAGTTTCTCTTTTTCTCCCCTTTCCACACTATAATTTTTGGAAGGAAGTCACTATGCACAGCCCACACTTAGTGAGTGGGAGTTATGGTTCACCTCCTTGAGGGATGAGTAGCTACAAAAATTATTTGAAATTCTGCTACACAGGAGATTGTCCATTCTTTTCCATTTAAAACAAATAAATAAGAAGTAGTGTGTTACTAATCTTCTATGTAGATGCTTAGGCAAAGCAGGGAGGAGTTGAGAATAAGAAATCTATTAAATGCAGAGGAAACATCTGTGAAGGGGTGACACAGCATGGTGGCTTCTGAGATTGCTGGAACACAGTGTGTGATACAGAGTGGGCAGAACAGTAAAGCAGGGACTAATTATAGTGGGTCTTCTATGCCATAATAGAGAGACTGGATTTAAGTTTAGAGAAGTGGGAAGCTAATGAAGAATTGCATTCAGATAAGTGACATGACCTGATTTGTATGTTTACAATGTTACTCTGATAGTAATATGGGGGATGGATGTGAAAGGGCTGAGAATGGAGGCAGGAACAACAATTAGAAAAATACTGACAGGGTGAAAACAAGAGATGAAGGCCTGAACTAAGTCAAGGGTACAACAGTCTTGAGGAAAGAGAGGAGAGATCAGATATTGGAGGTTTTAAAGAGATAGTTGCTTTTATTCTAACTGATTAGCTATTGGAGGTGACAGAGGAATGAACCTCTGATTTTCCTTACACTTTTCTGAGTAATGAGAAAGTTAAAAATAGCTACCATTAATTAAGAAAGAGAAATTTGGAGAGAAACTAATAAGTACTTTGATAACATGTTTTCCACCAGACATGGTCTTATCTTTTAGTCATAATTCAGGACTTTTACAGTAATTTATAGTGAGAGTAATTTCATAAGACATCTGGCAAAAACTTAAAAGAAGAGAAGGGAAAGCTGTGTTACAGAGAATTCATGTGTATTTATAAAAAAAGACTATCAAAGCTGTAATCTCACAGCTACAAACAGTGCCAAACAGAAGAAATGAGGTGAAAACATCCCGCACTGTCTCTCACTGAGAGCAAAGAAAGGAGTTGAAGCAGAGACCCAAAGGTTTACCTAAACAGATTCCAGCCAGTAGTTGGCACCTTTAGTACAGCTGGAGGTGGATGTGCTTGGGGTTTAGGGAGAGGACTGCCTACAGGAAGCAATGTGCAATGGGTCATTTGTACAAGTCCAGTCATGAGTCACATATGTGTTCTTATGATAAAGGAATAACACCACACATCGTTGTAATTGTGGTATCTACTCATAAGAATTTCCTAAGGATATCCTTCAGATACAATTTCATAGAATTAAAATCTTCCTTGCCAGTTTTTAGTCTATTATATGTTCCATAACTTTAATGTATTCCATTTGTGATTTAGGGTTGACAGCTACTTATACTAATTTTTTTATAACTTAGGCTCAATTTTCTAACCACTGATTCTCTTATCCCTGACCCATCTTACTCTCCCACTTCTATGACACATTTATCCTCTCTCTTTCTCTCATTCATTCTCCTTCTGCTTACCACGCCTGCAAGTACAGGGGAAAAAAAGCCATGGCAATAGGTAAGAAGGCAGTACGCCAGGACCTCTGAAGAGCTGAAGGACTAGTCATCACTCAGTACCCATTTTTCTTCCAGGAAAAACAAATGAACAGCAATATCAAAAAGATAAAACAATCCAACCCAGACGATTAGATGTTGCCTCATATGTGTATTGATTCTGATCCCAGAAGCTGGCAGATAGCCAAAAAAAAGTTGCCGTTGATTTCAACTTCTGGAAACTCTATAGGACAGAGCAGAACTGCCCCCATAGGGTTTCTAAGGAGCAGCTAGTGGATTCAAACTGTTCACCTTTTGGTCAGCAGCCGAGCTCTTAACCACTGTGCCACTAGGGCTGCTAGAATAAATTTTATGCTTGGTTTCTTCTCTACACAAAATGGATTCACAAGATATTGATGAATAGAGGAGCCCTGGTGGCACAGTGGTTAAGTGCTCAGCTGCTAATCAAAAGGTCAGCAGTTTGAATTCACCAGCTGCTCCCTGAAAACCTTATAGGGCAGTTCTACTTTGTCCTACAGGGTTGCTGTGAGTCCGAATCACTTGACATTAACAGATGTTTGATAAATAGATCAAGTTGTTTTTATGAGCTTCTCATATATGACTTGGCTTGACTAATGAATGTGATAAAAATAAATGAATGTGATTAAAACAAAGAAAAATTATTTAAGATGACTTTTATGAAACTGTAGCCATTGAATATGTAAAAATTAGTGTGTGGAGACAATCTCTAAACAGAATCATTAAGTCTAAAGGATAGTATTAAACATAGGAAAGCTGCCATGGAAGATTCCTGAAGTGTAGACCTTAATCTGATACAATCTGAATAAATTTAATTGGAACATTTTAGTTGAAGGTTTTCGCTAAAGACAAATGACTCATGTAGCCAAAGGCTACACAATTATATTTTTATAACTAAAAATATCCAAGGAAAAAGCTCAAAATTTAATATATTATTTGAAAACTTCCATGTCTACTATCATTTTCTGCCTTTTAAACCAAACATGAAGTTTACCCAGGTATTTTTGATGCACTGTAGATATACTTAAACAAGCACAGTAAAATGTATAAAAAGTGTTAATTCATTAAATTATTACAATTTAGTGAATCTTTAATCTGTTATATAAACTAAGGCATTCATTGGACAAACAAAAATGTGAGGAGTCTAACTGAAAAGACAGATGTGAACATAGATGAAATACAATGTATTTCAGTGCCATTAGTACTAAGGAAAGATTATGAGCACATTCTTTGTCTCACTGTCTTGAGGAATGAGAATATTTTCAAAACTCGGCACTCATACAACTAGACCGATGAGCTGTCTCCCTAAAGCTAGGACAATGGGGAGGAGCAGGTCAGAAATTTTGTACAGTGCTAGAAAGCAGTACGGTCCCACCTGTCAGATTTAAAGATTATTCACACCTAGCTGTTGAAGTTTATATTAGACTTATATTAGATCAATGAATTTAAATGGAAAGCAAAATTACCTATTTTGAAAAACAGTAAAGCTTTATTGACAAACTGTCGAATATGAAGACTTACAAGTCACTGGTAAGCACCTCAGCAGCTGCCGAAGACACAAAGGTGCTTGAGGGTAGGACTTGGAGATCAGCCCTTTTGCCACCCTTGCTTCAGTCAATGCAACTTTTTTGTTGTTGTTTTTGATTTTACACACGGGACTTCTGCTTAAGATTTTAATTGAAGAAATATTTCCATGGCTTAAAAAGAAAAACAATGGTATACATTTTAAAAAGCAGCTTTTCTTTGTTTCTTTTATATATAATTCTCAACAGTTTCTTGATCTTAAGGGATTCATGTGACCTAAACTGCCTTTTTGATACAAACAAATCTGCATTTCCTTTAATTTTTTCCATTTATCCAAGAGTGTCGAATGTTTTGCCATGAACCAGTGCAGGTCTAGCAAACTCCGGAAGTAATAGCTTTAGAATAAGCACAAGAGAGAGTCCCCCACCAATGTGATAATTACATTATGTCCCAACACTGAAGATCAGGTGTTTGGAGTATGTTGTCTTCAACGTCAAGATATTTTTAGGAATGTTTTCTGGAACCAGACTTCCCAAATTTAAATCCCGGCTCTGCCTTCTGTTTTACCAATAATCTGTCTGTACCTGATTTGTCCTATCTACAAAATTTGCATAATAGTAGTATCTTCCACTTAGGGTGGCTGTGAGGATTAAATGAGTTTGTACGTATAAAATACTTGGAGCAGTGTCTTTCCAGAGTACGAGATATATTATTGTTAGGTGTTTATACTGGCATTATTATAAGTCTTGGGTCTTGTGAAGAAATTGATCCAGTTTTTGGACTGACTTCATTGGCATCTGTTCAGACTAGTACACAATCTGGCAAGTTGTTTATTTGTTTATTGCTTGTCTCACCCTACTGTAATACATGCTCCTTGAGAGCAGGGAGTTTCATCTGTTTTGTTTGTTGCAGTATTTCCAGCATTAAAAGACTTCCTGGAAAATAATAGGCATTCAATAAGTATTTGTTGAGTAAATGAATAAAATTCTTATCCCACCGAACTAGAACTAATTCAAGTGTCCTTCAGTACCTCATGTGTTGATGTTTTGATATTTACAGAGGCTAAAGCAACTCCAAAGAATACAAGATGGAAGCAACGGATATATAGAACCTATTTATTTTCTTAGAAGCTCAGGGTAGGTACAGTTTTAGGCTCTCACAGACTAATTGAGTGGCCTGATAGAGGTTTCCCAGTTTACTTCTCCAAAACCATCTAGGTATCACAAACGGGGCTGGCAGAGGGGTTAAGAAAAAGGATGAAGCTTAGTGCCCTCCGTAAGATATGCAGAATCCAGGATAAATTTGAATTTGTGTTCTACCCTGTGCTACTATCCTCATCAATCAGACAATCAGACATATATGTGTATATGTGCCAGGAGAATAGGATATGCCATCTACATTACCTAAGTGCTGCTGGGAGAGTTTAGTAATGGGTGACGTGTGTGTTCGTGCACACGTGCATGTATATGTATGTGCCTGTAGAGGAGGAAGCACGGTATCAGAGCACCTCATTTTACCATACCTAAGGACCTTGGCTGCTAACCAAAAGGTCAGCAGTTCGAATCTACCAGCCACTCCTTGGAAACCCTATGAGACAGTTCTACTCTGTCCTATAGGGTCGTTTTGAGTTGGAATTGACTCAATGGCAATGGATTTAATGACAGATATGTTCCATACACTACCAACAAGGACGAAGATTTCTTTCTTATTTTGCCAGTCAGGCTTTTGTTGGGCTAACTAGAATAAATCTTAGAGACTGAAAAAGTACAGAGAAGAGAGAGAGAGAAGAGGAATGATGATACTCCTAGAAATAGAAAATAAGATAGAGAGACTGAGAAAACTGGGACACATGTTTTAATTTATTTTTAATTTCATTGTGCTTTAGGTGAAAGTTTACAGCTCAAGTTAATTTCTCATTCCAAACTTTATACATGTATTGTTTTGTGACTTTGGTTGCAATCCCCACAATGTGACAGTATGCTCCCCCTTTCTGGGATCTCGGATTCCCTGGGTCCATTCGTCAGTTTCCTGTCGGAGACAGATAATTGACTGGGCAGCCACTCGGCAAAGTTGGTAAGTTTGGAGCCAATGATTGGGATGATTTTCAATAAGTATGGCTATGTGCTGTGTGATGGAATTCCCCGTCTCCCACCTCTTCAAGAGACTTTGGTAAAAACTTAGATTATTTTTAAAGATTTTGTAATTCCTCTTCACATATTATCTTTGGAGACAAGCCCTGGCAGAGCAAGCCATTGTGCAACATTGAGATGACTTTTTTTCATTCTTGTTTGATTTCCATCAAAATTTTATTTTGTACCATCAATATAGTAAATATTTAGAAAGACAGGGGAACAGAAGGTCTGTAAGCTTTTGGCATATTTAAATGTTTAAAATTTTTTTTGAGGATCTGAGTAAAATCACTACCCTAAAGTTTCTCAGGGACTACAGCCTTCAGTATGGATTACACCTCAACATAAAGAAAACAAAAATCCTCACAAGGGGACCCACAAGCGACATCATGATTAACGGAAAAATGATTGAAGATGTCAAAAATTTCATTTTACTTGCACGCACAATCAATGCCCATGGAAGCAGCAGTCAAGAAATCAAATGTCATACTGCATTGGAAAAATCTGCTGCAAAAGACCTCTTTAAAGTGTTAAAAAGCAAAGATGTCACGTTGAGGACTAAGGTGCGCCTGACCCAAGCCATGGTGTTTTCAATCACCTTATATGCATGTGAAAGCTGAACAATGAATAAAGAAGACTGAAGAAGAATTGATGCATTTGAATTATGGTGTTGGTGAAAAATGTTGACTATACCATGGACTGCCAGAAGAACAAATATGCCTTGGAAGAAATACAGCCAGAATGCTCCTTAGAGGGAAGGATGGCGAGACTTCGTCTCACATACTTTGGACGTGTTATCAGGAGGGACCAGTCCCTGGACAAAGAAATCATGCTTGGTAAAGAGAGGAAGAGAGGAAGACCCTCAATGAGATAGACTGACACAGTGGCGGCAACAATGGGCTCAAGCATAACAACGATTGTGAGCATGGCCCAGGACCGGGCAGTGTTTTGTTCTGTTGTACATACGGTCGCTATGAGTTGGAATAGACTTGATGGCACCTAACAAAAAGAATTGGTTAACATTTGGTATTAGGTATATAGAATCAAAATGATTGTAAATGTCATGAAATAGTGTAGAAAAAAATTCATTTACATGCTTTAATGCATCAAAGGTACATAAAGTAAATGCATAGCCAACATCTTTGCAAATTTAATCAGTCTGAAAGATGCTACTGTAGAAATAGGGAAAAAAACCTTTTTATAATAATACTGACACTGAATTTTATATAAATACCCCATTCTCTATCATATTTCAAAAAATTTTGTACTTGAGAGCATTAGGAATGAGGCAGTTAATAAAAGAAATTAATGGGGAAGATTTACCATATGATGATAGAATTAAATCACTCAGATATAAAGACGTTAACTCAAGCACAGAGAAAATTAAGTGTATGATAATATTATTTACGACGAAATTCATGTAAGATGAAGAATCAATGAGGCAAAACCGATCTGAAGAGATTTTATTAGCATAGTAAAATACTTGTTATAATATTAAGTGAATAAATCGGTGTATACATATGTGATCAAAAGTATGAAAAATCTGCTTAGAAAGAAAGGCTATAATAAACACATCTAAGGTTGACTGTGAAGTCTGTTTAGAGTAAATCCTGTACGATCACTTGTCTTCCTTTCAACTTTTCTATTTTTTCCTCACTGGACAGAATAAACACTAATCAGTCCATAATAAAAAGAAAATCAAAAAGAAAATTTTAAAAATGTGTAAGGCAGAGCCTTGCTCTGAAAATAGCAGTGCTTTTCTGAAAACCATCTAGTGAGACCCTGTATTTCTATTTATTACATCTATTTATCACCTAGATATTCTAGCATGTCTATGAATGTTTACATGTTTGAAATGAGTCACATGCTTATTTCTGGTTTCATTAGCCTTTTTCTTTTTTTTTTTTTGTGAGTCAGATGATAACCTTTATAGAAATAACTGGGGGAGGTAGGCAATTGTGCCATCTCCTTAGTGTAAGTAGGACAACTCTTTTGGGATCATTGACCTTGTACATTGAATTATGTAGATCAAGTAGCTAATAAATAAGGTAATATTTCATTTCACTGGTTTTGAATTTAATCAACTGTTCTTTTCTTTCACTTAACTTTTTTTTGGTTATCAAATGTCAACCTATTTTCATCCTCACTTTGTAAAACACTAACCTGCTTCTCAAGAATTTGATAAGGAACTAACGTAATATGGTTGAAATTTTCTGGAGTTCAACGTTCTTAGGAGAAGAAGGTGATTCAAATGATCTTCAGAATAATGAATAAACACATTTAAATAAAGAAATAATATTACTTCTTTTATCCCTTATTCCTAAAGGCAATACAATTTAGAATAAAATTAAAAGTAATATGCTACCTATATATTAGAAGTATAGGAATTAAATGCCAAATTTAATGATGGAAAAAGCACATGCATAGTAAAAATACAAACAAGCTGAATATTTATAAACCAGTGTTGCATAAGTAGTTCATCCACTTCTGTATGTTGTGCTATCTTATTTTAACGGATCATGAGGTCTTTATAGCAACACTGACAATTAAAAGCATAAAGAAAAATGATCCTTATTTTTACAATAGAAGCTAAGAAATTACGAATGCCATTTTAGGGCTAAAATATTCTCCTCATAACTTTCTGTGAATTCTAAGAAGAAATATCATCATTATTAGAACAAGAAGAGTTATAAAAATCCCAAGACCAAGAGTTTACTGATTTAAAATTTAAAAGAAGATATTTTGTTTGAGGCAAAATTCTAAAAATATTCTAAAAATCCAAGATTTCATGCTCTAATCCATGGGACTGCAAACTTGAGGAGATATCAGACCTATGATTCTGTTAACCTTAGATGGTAAAAGAGATTGTACAGATGTAATTAGTAAGGTTACTAATCAATTGATTTTGAATTAATCTAAAGAGAGATTATACTGGGTTGACTTAGTCTAAACACTGAGCTATTTAATAGCAGCTGGTGTCAGAGGACGTCTTCAAAGATTGGGTAATGAGAATATGACAGGAGGGAAATTATTGGTTTCAGACAGAGATAGCTATATGATGAGTATATGAGAACAGCTTCTAAGGGTAGAGAGTGTTCCTGGCCAATGTTGTGTTGATAGGTGCCATCGAGTCAGTTCTGACCCACGGAGACCCCCGTACAACAGAACAAAACACTGTTTGGTCCTGCCCATCCTCACAATCATTGCTATGTTTGAGCCCACTGTTACAGCCACTGTGCCAATTCATCTCGTTGAGAGTCTTCCTTTTTTCTCTCACCCTCTGCTTTGCGAAGCATTATGCCCTGCTCCAGGGACTGATCCTTCCTGATAATATGTCCGAATTACATGAAACCAAGTCTCACCATTCTCGCTTCTAAGAAGCATTCTGGCTGTACTTCTTCCAAGACAGATTTGTTCGTTACTCGGGAAGACCACTGAAAATATTCAATATTCTTCACAAATCCTACAATTCAAACGCATCAATTCTTCTTCAGTCTTTCTTATTCATTTTCCAGCTTTCACATGCATATGAGGCGATTGCAAATACCATGGCTTGGGTCAGGCACACCTTAATCCTCAAAGCGACTTCTTTGCTTTTCAACACTTTAAAGAAGTCTTTTGCAGCAGATTTGCGCAGTTCAATAGGTCATCTGATTTCTTGACTGCTGCTTCCATCCATGGTCGTTGATTGTGGATCCAAGTAAAATGAAATCCTCGACAACTTCAGTATTTTCTCTGTTTATCATTATGTTGCTTATTGGTTCACTTGTGAGGATTTTTATGTTGAGGTGAAAGATACAAACCGGATGCACAGCTTTCCTAATGTAAACCATGCAGTATTCCCTTGTTCTGTTCAAACAACTGCCTTTTGGTCTATGTACAGATTCTGCATGAAAACACTTAAGTGTCTAGAATTCCCATTCTCCGCAATGTTACCATAATTTGTTATGCTCTACACAGTCGAGTGCCTTTGCATAAACAATAAAATACAGGTTAACATCTTTGTGATATTCTCTACTTTCAGCCAAGATCCATCTGACATCAGCAATGATATCCCTCATTCCACATCCTCTTCTAAATCTGGTTTGAATTTCTGGCATTCCCTGTCGATATACTGCTGCAACCATTTTTGAGTTATCTTTGGCAAAATTTTATTTGCATATTAATGATAAAATTCAATAATTTCCTAATTCCATTGGATCACTTTTCTTTGGAATGGGCATGAATATGGATCTCTTCCAGTCTGTTGGCCAGGTAGCTGTCTTCCAAATTTCTTGGCATAGACCAGTGAGCACTTTCAGCACGGCATCGTGTATCGAAACATCTAAACTGATATTCTGTCAATTCCTGGAGCCTTGTTTTTCACCACTGCCTTCAGTGCAGCCTGGACTTCTTCCTTCCGTACTATCAGTTTTTGATCATGTGCTACCTCCTGAAATGGCTGAACGTCAACCGACTCTTTTTGGTACAGTGACTCTGTGTGTTCCTTCCATCTTCTTTTGATGTTTCCTGCGTTGTTCAATATTTTACCCATAGAATCCTTCAATATTGCAACCTAAGGCTTGAATTTTTTCCTCAGTTATTTCAGCTTGAGAAATTCTGAGTGTGTGCTTCCCTTTTGGTTTTCTAACTCCAGATCTTCACACATTTCATTATATAATACTTTACTTTGTCTTCTCAAGCCACACTTTGAAATCTTCTGTTCAACTTTTTTTACTTCATCATCTCTTCCATTCTCTTTAGCTACTCTACATTCAAGATCAAGTTTCAGACTCTCTTCTGACTTCCATTTTGGTCTTTTCTTTCTTTCCTGTCTTTTTAATGACCTTTTTCTTTCTTTGTGTATGATGTCCTTGATGTCATCCCGTGATTCATCCTGTCTTCAGTCATTAGTTTGCAATGTATCAAGTCTACTCTTGAGATGATCTCTAAATTCAGGTGCAATATACTCAAGGTTGTACTTTGGCTCTCATGGACTTGTTTTTTTTTTTTTCCCTTCCTTCCAATTAATTTTTTTTTTTATAGTACTTCAGGTGAAGGCTTACAGAACAAATAGTTTCTCATTAAACAGTAGTACACATATTGTTTTATGACATTGGTTAACAACCCCATCACATGTCAACCCTCTCCCTTCTTGACCTTTTTTTTTTTTTTGGTGAAAATATACATAGCCAATGATACACCATTTCAAAAATTTCTATATGCACAGTTCAGTGACATCAACTACACTCTTCAATTGTGCTGCTATTCTCACTGTAGATGAAGGTTTACAGAACAAAATATTTTCTCATTAAACAGTTAGTACACATGTTGCCCTATGACAATGGTTAACCACCTCACAACACATCAACACTATCCTTACTCACCCTTGGATTCCCTATCACCAGCTTTCCTGTCCCCTTCTGCCTTCTAGCCCTTGTCCCTGGACTGCTGTGCCTTAGTTCTCATGGACTTGTTTTAATTTTCTTCAGCTTCAACTTGAACTTGAAAAGAGCAACAGATGGCCTGTCTGGCGGTCAGCCCATGGCCCTGTTCTGACTGGTGATACTGAACTTTTCCATTGTCTTCTCTTTCCATAGATGTAGTCAGTTTCATTCCTATGTATTCTATCCAGCTACATCCACATGTTAAAGTCTCCCTTTATATTGTTAATTAAAGATTTATTTTCAATAAATTTGTAATTGGTCTTGCAATATTCTATCAGGCATTGTTTCTATTACCAAGACTGTACTTTCCAACTACTGATCCTTTTTCTTTGTTGCTAGTTTTCATAACAGACAGCAAGAAAACAAGAGATTTCAGTCCTACTGTCACGAAGAACTGAATTCTGTCAATAACTCCAATGCACTGGAAAGAAAATTCTTGCCCAGAGATTGTAGATAAGACCCAAGCTGAACTGGCACCTTGATTTTGGCCTTGTGAAACCTTGAGTAGAAAACCCAGCTGGTCCCATCCTAACTTCTGACCTACAGAACAGTGCAAGAAAAAAAAAAAGTATTGATTTAATCTGCTAAATTTGTGATGATTTTGTTAAGCAGCCATGGGAAGCAATACAGAAATGTAGATTGTTTAATTCTGGATGAGACCTTCTTATCCTAGATGACCCTTTCCTTAACCGTTCCAAGGTGTTAGGAGAGAAAGGTAAGAGGCAGTTAACAGGTTTGATTAGGGCTGTTCAAAGAATTGTAAAGAGAAAAAAAAAGAGTAAATATTTAATCAGTGATATTTAAAATAGGTTTTTCAGCAATAATTGGCTTAAAACCAAACTTTTTTGAGAGAGAGAGTGTGTGTTATGGATTGAATTGTATTCCCCCCAAATATCTGTCAACTTGGCTAGGCCATGATTCCCAGTATTGTGTGACTATCCACCATTTTGTCATCTGAGGTGATTTCCCTATGTGTTGTAAATCCTACCTCTATGATGTTAATCAGGTCGTATTAGGATTAGTGGCAGTTATGTTAATGAGGCAGGACTCAATCTACAAAATCAAGTTGTGTCTTAAGTCAGTCTCTTTTGAGATATAAAAGAGAGAAGCTAGCAGAGAGACATGGGGACCTCATAGCACCAAGAAACAAGAGCCAGGAGAATAGCACGTCCTTTGGATTTGGGGTCCCTGCGTTGAGAGGCTACTCAACCGGGAAGACTGATGACAAGGACCTTCCCCTAGAGAGAGAGAAAGCCTTCCCTTGGAGCTGGTACCCTGAATTCGGACTTCTAGCCTCCTAGACTGTGAGACAATAAACTTCTGTTTGTTAAAGCCATCATTTGTGGTATTTCTGTTACAGCAGCACTAGATGACTAAGAGAGAAATAAAGAAAGGGATTATTTTCTAGATTTATTTAGCCCCATTTAACATATCAATGGCTAGGTTTTGTGTAGGACTTTGTTCCATTGTGTCATTCCTCAGGCTTAACCCTGAGACTAGAGTTCAGAAGAAGGAACTGACATAGAAAAAAGAAAAGAAAAGCTCAGGCCTTAGGCTCCCTGAGGACTGTGGGAGAGTGAAGCAACAGAGGACAGGAAATAAAGTTAGAGAATGGGAAAAGCCAGTATTTTCATTTTCTTCCCCACTTTAAAAACATTCTCTCAAGCAGTTCTCTGTGCTAAGCTCCATGTTTTGGGCTACTGATGGAGAGACCCGTACAGCTTGTGACATTGTCAAAGAAAACCTGGTAGTATGGTTTGTTGAAGGAAAAACGCTCTGATATTTAGCTCTTCTGACCAACCCTTGATTCATTACCATGTACTGAGAGGGGACCCTGAATCCTCTGAGAGTCTTGACTGAGAAACATGCCAGATAGGAGCTGGTGGGGCAGAGCTAGATGTCCTAGCAGCAAAGCTGTGGGGTGGATCTCCTTCAGAGAGTCACAGAGTCAGGCCCATTTGTTGATCACTGAGTCATCTCAAGGAAGCTCCCGGAGGATCTCTGGCTTTGGTAACAATGGTTGTATACTGCACAAGGAGTTTGCATCTAGCAGGAGGTCCAATTTGCATTGTAACTCTATACATTCATTATGATGCTTTTCTGACAGATGGAAGGTAAATGTCTTGAGGAGGAATACTTTTTCTAATACACACAAAGGTATCATAAGGGCTCATGGTGGCTCTAGCTTCTGCAGCCTGACCAATGTCACGAGGA
>NW_004444021.1:10083369-10107411 GCF_000243295.1 Trichechus manatus latirostris | reverse complement strand
GCATCCCTGCTACTCTGTCTCTCAAAGTATTTGATGTATTGAGGAAACTTCTTAGCTTTGGTTTAGTCCAGTTGTGCTGGCTTCCCCTGTAGTGTGTGCTGTCCTTCCCTTCACCTAAGATCATTCTTATCTACTATCTAGTTAAATTCCATTTCAAAGTGCTCTAGAAGAGAAAACTACTTGCTAGGAAATTAAAAGGCACAATTAAATATGTTTGTGGGTTTTGTTTGACGCATGCTGGTTTTTGATAAAAACACATACCCTTCAGGTTTAAAAATAAAAAGATATAAAAATATATATAGCAGGATTGACCTTTTTCCCTGAATATATTTCTTGCGGCTTTTGATTCCTATTATTCCATGTCTCAAAAGCTCTGGAGTGAGCCGACCTAGTCTTATCTGTTATACACTAAACCTTATTCACAAGGATACAAGATCTGTCCCCAGAGAAATAGCTTTGCATCGCTTAGAGGACATGATGGATTACAGTATGTATAGAAAAGCCCTCCACACTACTTTAATGAATAGTGGAAAGTGACATCATGTGAGAAGCAACTGTTTTGGGAGTGAAGAGGTACAGAATTTCCTTGAGGAGAAAAGTACTGAAATATCACTAGTTATTTGGATACTCAATCAGTATTTTACATTATTAATCACTTGCTGGGAGACACTATGTGTCAGGCATTGTCTTTGGAAGATATGAACATTTACCTCTTAGAAATTATGAAATAAGAATAGTAACTGTCTGAAATTCCATAATAAGCCCTGGTTAACACAGGAATTTGTAGAAATTCAATCTACAAGTTGTCTCAGGAAAAGACAACTTTCAGTGCAGTCAGTGAGACAGAGGCATAATATGCTGACCATGCTATCTAATTTTAATATGGATTTCTAGACTAACAGCTAGGTTTTTGAGAAAAATATGTTTTTTCCTTCGTGGTCAAAACGAGAATGTGAAACCCTATGCCCCAAGAGGTCTTCACCAAGTGGTCATCTGTTCCCCTCAAAATACATGTGCTCAGGAAGAGTACTGTCTGGGTGCTGTTGCCAATGAGATATTTTTGCAAGATAGACAAAATACATGTAAGCATATTGTGACCATGATGTAAGCATCCTGTGATACTATCTATAAACACTAATTATACTATTAAAAATCAGTAACCAATCAGAGTGTGATTATTACAATATTCATTGATTTCCTGTAATTGCCCTCCCTATGGTTTGGTTCCCCTTCTTCCCCCTTAGGATTCTTCTTTTTTACCAAACTTGCCCAGGACTACCTGGTTCCATTTTCCATGGGCTATGTAGTTTGTCAATTGCAATTGTTTTAAACCCTTAATAAATCTCTCTGTTTTAACTTGAAACCGCATTCAAGTTTTTCTCTACAACAAAGTATAACTACTACTCATATAACACTATATATACTCAAAAGTGTCTCCTCTCTTCCTCCCCAATACATCTTCACTTTTCAATTTAAAGTTGGATTTGCTATTAGTAAGAATTATATAAGCCTCAGAGTTCTGATTTTCTATCAAACTCAGCAATCTTCAAATATCTTTGAGATTATCAATTCTAATCAAATATTTTTAAATGACAATTAGTTCCAAAGATGATTAGAATCTTTATATAAAAGTTCCCTCTTAGATCAATACCTTCTTCCATCTCTCAAAAGAATGTTGTATTTTGGGGTTGAATGTCCATTTATGAAAAACTGATAATGAATAGGTTTTTTTTCAGTCATAATCTTCCACTAACATCTATCAAGCTCCTATGTTATGTCAGGCAGGCACTATGTTGGAACTTGGAAAAAATGTAATAACTGAATGAGACACAGTTTTCTGGCCTTGGAAAGCTGACATTTTAGGAAGAGTCTGACATGTAAATAAATAATTTACAATAAAAGAAGTTAGGTATTAATACCAAGAACTGAATGTGGGATATTTTAACAAGCAAGTTGGAACAATTAACTCTGCCTGGAGAAATTGGAAGCCATTTCAAAAGATATTTTAAACTGCTGGGAAATTAGACTGCAAAGGTAGACTGGAGCACATTCATGATGTACAAGCAATTGAAAGATGGTGACGAAATACACAGTTCGATTCCATCTTTACTGGAGCTTTAAGCTTGGTGTCTTAGCACTTGGTGCAGTGCTGAGCATGTAATAACATTTCAATAAATACTGGAAGACTGGATGATTCCAGAGGAAGTAGGACGAAGAGATACTGATGCCTAGTTCTGTTCTTGTAGCTGCTCACCAAATTGGACCTGCTTTAGAAAAGCCTGCAGCTCTGAATCCATAGCTCGGGTGAACTAGAAGGGGGTAAGAGATAAACTAGGTAAGAAAATAAAAAGGGTCCTGCTTAATCTCTTCAGCCTCAGACCCCCAGTGTATTCCTTTCCTTTAAATACTGCAGTGTGTCTTCACAGAGTCGAAGTACATACTGCTAGAAGAAAATTCTAGTGCAGCACAGTTTCTGTTTAAAGCAAAATAAAAGAGTAATATAAAACAAAAAACATGTATCTTGATTTTAATTATATGAATATGTGTAAAGGGAATATAGGTAGAGGAGGTAAATCCAAGAGTGGAAAAAAATATAGCAATGAAAACAATAATGAGATTCTTATCTTGGGTTAAACTTCACGGCCCTTTGGCTATGAAATTTCCCTCCTTATCTCAAAAATATTAGCAGAATAGTGATTTCAAGAGTTAAAATCTACTGTTTTCATTTTTCAGAGAATTATCGCTTAGGAGGACTGGAAGGGTGAAGAGGTCATATTTGACTTCTGTATACCTTACAAACTGTAGGAGAGTTACAGGATGATCATATCCCTATTAGAGTTTGGCATATTATAATTTTTATTTATACATCTCTTTATCATTAGGGCCTATCTTATTATTCCTTATCACCTGGCAAAGTACCTGACACAGGAAACATCTAATGACAGATTGCTGAATGAAAAAATAAATGCCTAAATTGTGAGTTATAGAATATTGTGTGGCAGCGGCCTTCCAACCAATGATATATGAAAGCTAAGTCTTTGACCAGAAGGACGAATTATTGAGTCAAATATATGCTTTAGTGCAGCAATAGGGAAACTTTTACTTTAAAGAGCTCCAGAGTATTTTAAGGTTTTCAGGCCAGATGGCAGCTATTACAACTGCTCAGCTCTGCCTCTGTAAGTGAAAGCTGCCACAAACAATAGTAAACAGAGGTGTAGCTGTGTTCCAATCACTTTTTTTTTCCAAAACAAATAATGGACAGAATTTGGCCCATGGCTGTATATCCCAAACTCTGCTCATTATGTACAATTTTTTTTTAAAAATAAGGGTAGGAAAAAATTGTTAAAAGATGTAATTGTATTCCATTAAATCTGGTTTGATTTTTGTAAAAGAAATCTCTTAATATTAGACCCACAAAATTATAAAAGGAAATTTAAGAACAACTGATTTCTTGTACGATGTTTAGAATGTAAATCTTTTATTTCCCTACTTCATTTGATGTAAAAGAGAAGAAAATTATTATGTAATATGCCACCAAATCCTGTGAATATTTGTCTATTTGCATTGCAAACAGCAGAGGCTTTATACTATTAATATTTTGTAGAAGAAAGGAGGAAGAAAGGCAGGAGGAAAAGAAAAAAGGGAAAGAGATAGCGGGGGAAGGAGGGGAGAGAGAAGGAAGAAACACATTGTGTGTTATCTCTTCGGGTTTTACTTACCATACTCAAATGTAGATGTCCGACAAGATTTGCATTGTCAGAAATAGCTCTGTTTTATGTTCTATTACAATACTAAAGTTAAACTATTTTTACAATGCTGGAATTCATGCAATTTATACAGAAATTTCTATTTTCTTTCAAAAAATTAGAAGAAAATGACCAATGCTATGATATAAAAACACAGCTCTAAGAAAAAAATCTCTCTCCTCTCTCTAAGCAATCATGCATATGGCACACAGTTTTAAGTAATAAATGCAAAGTGTTTCAGGTACAAAGTACTGGCTGTGAAAATTGATTGGTTGCTTCAGCTACATAAGCATAATGAGTTTGACTCACAGGCACCACAATTTAATGTTAGAAGAAAACAGTTTGTCCAGCTTTCTTCCTCCCTCTTGTTTTTCCTAGATTTTACTAGGGACAGAAGAAAAAATGTCACTCTAATGACCGTAATTGTTGCCTAATGGCAACCATGCTGTCAAATTAGCTTAAGTGTCCGTTTAAAAGCAAACTTTTATGTGGTTTGCTTAACTATTAAGGCTATTAGTTGAAACATGGAATTGATTTATTCTACCCATTGCATTAACCTCATCTTGCACACTCATCAGTTTCTTATACAAGGGCAAACAAAGTAAATGTACCTTGATGTTCTATAAAATTGCACTGAACACCAAGCCATTCGCTTTTAAAAGCTACACATTGCTAAAATAACAAGAAGGTGACGAAGACTACCAGAAACTTCCTTACTAGCAACTAAATGAAGCTGCAGAAATAGAGACCTCATGGAAAATGAATTTCATGTCAATGTATACCAAATGTAATTAATAGCAAATAGGCTTTCTTTTGTGGGTTCCAGGTTCTTTGATCCATAAAACCAAGAGATGGGAAATTTTTAACCTAACTGAAGGAAGTTAGAGAAAGATTAGCTGCTGTAACAAAAACTCAATTTTCTATTGACAAAGAGAAAAGAAATCTTGTGGTCGGGCACTTTTTGATCTGGTAAAGGGTTAATATTAATATAAACAGTATACATGTAAGTCAATGTAATTGTAAAAATATAAAATGTGTATTTAATAATTAATACATTAAAAAGGTCCAAGAAAAATTGTGTATACTCAGAAAAAAAAAATCGAATTACTATAGGTTGAAGATGTATACAAAATACAGTCAACTACCCAAAACATCATGATGCTTCTGGGCACAACACTTGATTAGGAAACTGTTGAGTCCTTACCAGTACAGTCCTAACGCTACTGTTAACTGTTTTGGAGCAACATTTCCCATTTGAAAAATCTCCTCAGATTTGTAAAGCAACGTATGCATCTTAACCTGTCATCAACTCATTAATTCTTCATTTATTCATTCCAACCGTAATCCATTAATTCATTCTAGGCAGTTAGTATCTATTCTCAGCACATACTATCTTGTAGGTGAGGAAAAAAAATGAAACCACCATAAATTAAAGTGTATAAAAGTGTGAAAATGGATGGAACCAGCAGGACAATAGGAGAACAAAAGATAAGAAGACAAGGAAGAAAAAAGGATATGTATGAATGACAGGAGCAAAGAAGATACAATCAAAAGAGGAGATGATGAGTCAGGGTCTTTTTTGCATCATGAAAGGTATCATCTGTGCACAGTTTTCTCACCATTTAGAGACTCACTGCTCAAAAAGTAAAATGACTTTTATAAATTTCAATGCAATGTAAGGTCTCCAATGACTTAATTATTGCCTTATTTAATACCATTAGCATCATAAATATCTACCACCATTTTTGGCAATTATTGCTGGTAAGAAAATTAGGATAACATTGACATGACTATTATTAAAATTTCAGTACACCTAGAAAAGACTGTCCCAATGAACTTATTTTAGGAAAGTTAGAATAACATCACCTTCTTTATTAATTTTGAAATGTTTTCAGTAGGTTAAGTGGTAGAGAAAAGCTATGGTATTCTGCTATATCCTTCTTTAGCCCAGAAACACTTTGGTATGGGGTGAATAAAGAACATTTAAAGACTATTACTGTTTTTAGTTCTTCTGATACTGACTTTTCTCACTATAATTCTAACCTTACACATGTTGTTCTTGTTTTATCAATTATAATCATCATCTATATGTAAGATAAAAATAAGTCCACTTAAAGTACTTACCAACTGCTCTCTCCCACCTCCTCACAAGTTTTCATTATTCTTTTGTTAGTAGTACTACTGGGTACTTTTGTAATTTAAATCATATTTTTAAATCTCTGCTTCTTATTTCATCAACCTTAAGCAATAACTTGAAGTTTTCTTTCCCTTGCCCTATTCTTTCCCAAATTCTCCACCCAAAATTTATGAGCTATACATTTCCCTTTACACTATTCAAATTGGTAAATTTAATTTTATTCTGTCACTATGAGTCAGAATCAACTTGACGGCAACTAAGAACAACAATAACGAAAGTAAGTGTAAGTTAAGTGAAAGGGGTTTCAAGGAGACCATTTAGAACTATCTCCTAGAGTTTGGAGGACACAGTGGACTGGTGGTGTCTGACTCACATCTCACATTCTAGAAGACTGGATTCTATGGGTGGCAAGCTTCTCTTGAGTGCAACAAGTTGCAGTGCAGTAAGTAAAGCCTGTGCTGGAGCAAGGGGAAGCTTTAACTCTCACTGAAGTACAGAGATTTCTACAGTTTTATACGTGCCTGAAAATATTACAACTAAACTGGGAATGTTTTCTGTGTGTGTGCATGCGTGTGTCCCAATAACATCTTCTTATTTGAGAGTAACTCTAAAAGTCATGGAGACTATTCAAAACCACACGTAATTAGGAAAATCCTAACCCCTCGGGGTGAGTTTAGAAAGGCAAGGAGAGAAATAACTAAACCTATCTTATGTCATTTATTCAACAGATCACAATAACAACACATATTATCTAATTAGGAAGTAATTAGCTAATCTCTAAATCCAGGTGGGATATACTCAAGTTTGTACTTTGACTCTCATGGACTTGTTTTAATTGTCTTCAGCTTTAACTTGAACTTGTATGTGAGCAATTGATGGTCTGTGGGTGCAATCGGCCTCTGGCCTTCTTTTGACTGATGATATTGAGCTTCTCCATTGTCTCTTTCCACAGATGTAGTTGATTTGACTCCTGCGTATTCCATCTGGCAAGATCCACCTGTATAGTTGGTGTTTATGTTGTTGAAAAAAGGTATTTCCAATGAATAAGTCATTGGTCTTGCAAAATTCTATGATGCGATCTTTGGCATCATTTCTATCACCAAGGCCATATTTTCCAACTACTGATCCCTCTTTGTTTTCAACTTTCCCATTCTGATCATCAGTAACTATCGATACATGTTGACTGCATGTTTTATCAATTTCAGACTGCAGAAGTTGATAAAAATCTTCAATTTCTTCACCTTTGGCATCAGTGATTGGTGCGTAAATTTGAATAATAGTCATATTAAATAATACGAGTTGTACTGAATAATACAAGTTGTATTGAATAATATGCATGCCTCATATGCATGCAACAGCTGGAAGACCAAAGAAGAATTGATGCCTTTGAATTGCGGTGTTGGCGAAAAATATTGAATATACCATGCACTGCCAGAAGAACGAACAAATCTGTCTTGAAAGAAGTACAGCCAGAATGCTCCTTAGAAGGAAGGATGGCAAAACTTAGTCCAGCGCACTTTGGACATGTTATTAGGAGGGACCAGTCCCTGGAGAAGGACATCTATGGTAAAGTAGAAGGTCAGCGAAAAACAAGACCCTTAATGAGATGGATTAACACAGCAGCTGCAACAATGGGCTAAAACATAGCCACAGTTGTGAGGATGGTGCAGGACTGGGCAGTGTTGTGTTCTGTTGTACATAGGGTTGCTATGAGTTGAAATTGACTTGATGGCACCTAACAACAACAGTTAGTTAATACAGAGATGCTGGGAAATCACTCTTGTATATAAACAAATGTTAACTGGAGATAGCACATGAGAATTTCCAGAAGTTCTTTTGTAATACAGATGATGCTTAGCTTCACCCCAGACCCACCAAACTAGTTTCCAGAGGTGAGGCCTGGGCATCTTGGTATTTCAGAATCTATCCTTGTGATTTTGGTTACAACAGTTACAGATGAATGTTAGAATCATTTTTGTGAGTTAGTACTATGTCTTCTCTCCCCTACTGGCAATTGCATTGCTTTGCATTATCATTATAAATCATTTATATTCAATAAAATAATGAATAATATTTTATATATATATATAATATATATATAATAATATAATATATTATAATATATAATAATATATATATATTATATATATATATATATAATACCAGCTATTATATGATAACAGTAACAATAAACCCCTAAGGAAAACAATGGGTTGTTGCTTGGCTATTGTCAGTATTTAGTCAATGCAAAGGTAATTACAAAAGTCTTTATTTAACTTTTCTCTGAAACAGCCTTATGAATTAGATGTATATTAGAATTCCACAATGCCTGCTTAACAGATAATAAGACAGGGGTTAAAAAATTTAATTTAATTGCTCAGGACTTTTTGCCTCCATAGTTTGTGATCTTAACCACCCACCTCTACTACTTCATAGTTATGTTTCATTTGGGATCATGCACTTTTTAAGGAAATTTCAGAATGATAAAATTATTTTGGTTTATTATTATCTTAATTCCTGCTTGCTTGGTATTACTTAAAGATAAATGATTATATTAATTTTAATGAGTAGTAAATACTCTCAATGTACTTCAGTAAGATCAGGCAGTGATTCTCAAATGGATTATAAGGACAAAACTTATAGGATGGTAGAATGCTCTTAGATTTCAATTTACATGATTGACGTTTCCTTCAAATGCTGCACAATTCATACAGACAGAAACAGATGGGCCATCTGTTTTCAAGTTTCTCATCTCTTTATAGCTCAGACATATTTGTGATAGCCAAACATAAGGGGGAAAATGGCAATCTCCATCTATGGCTTGTCATTCCTTATTCTCTCCCTTTCAAGGTTAAAATTCCATGTAGAAAAAAGGTCCAACCCTCCAAGAGCAGAAAACAGCTTCTTCTCATACATCCACTCTATGTCTGGACCTGTATAGATTCATGCAAGACTATTTTTGCCTGGCAAGGCTAAGAAATTCCATTGATTTCAGCTTCCAAAGAAGATAGAAAACAAAAGGAGAGAATCTCCTTGATCTGTAATGTCTCCAGATCCTTGAACATATGATTTCAGTCCATATTAAAATACAGGGGAAAAAAAGGTTTCTCCTCTAAGAAAACAAGACTCTAAGTCTGGGTGAAATGTGTGTTGACATTGTGATGGGGTAAGGGTATAAAAAAGAGATAGTCTTATTAGGAAAAATCACCTTTGTCCCTCTTAACATTCCTGTGACCTGCAGCAAATACCAGAGAAGAGTGTTCAAACATTTGAATTCTTTCTTGTGTTACTCAAACATAATTCTGTTCAGATGTTGACATTCTGCATGCTACGTATCTTCACATCCTAAAAAATAAATTTCTCAAATAGAAAAACTTCCCTCGAGAGTTTTCTCTGGACTATAGTGAATAGTTAGGCATATTATGGAGGTGGACTGATTAAAAAAATTTATACAATTGTCTCTTCTATATGCGGGATTTCCTTGTATCTATGGAGCTCTGCTCTTCTCAAACTTCAAATAAGCTTCTGAGAGCCTTAATCTGGCCCCACACAGTGGTACAGAAAGCAAATAGCCTTGGTCCAAAGATGAGAAGTCACAACGCTGGTCATATTAACACCAGACACGTTGTCTTACATGGCCCTCCTTGTTTTTTAATAATCTTCCCAGACATTAGCTTTCAGTTGACCTACTTTCATGTTATCTCTGAAGCTCATCATCTTCTGTGAGTCCAACCTAGATGAAAACCTTTGGGCTTCAAATAAAAGAGGTACTATAGCAATTGATACACCCTCAAATGGGGTGTAATTTTCCAGTTGTGTTGCCTTTGAACATGTTTAATTCACTGAATAAAGCAAACAACTGAAAATGTTTTATTCTTATCCTCTTTCTATCTTGCCTAGGAAGTAGTGTTTTATGTTTTACAGGGGTATAAAATAACATGAGGGTTAATTTATTTATTTATCCAGGAAACATTTACTCAGCCACCTACTGGGCTACCTCTGAAAGTATAAAAACAAATCAGACCTGGCCCTTGACCTCAACCAATTTATTACATAAGACATTGGACTTTGACCCAAAGGCCCAACCTGATCATTGTCTGGTTTCTTTGTGTGTTTCCTCTGTGGCATTATTTTTAAAAAAAAAAAAAAAAAAAAAAAAGTAGTTGTGGCTGTTGGGCATATATTTTCAAAGTATTAATATACTAATTTCTTTATTGTAGAGAAAACTACTAAGCTTAATATTCAGATGGAATGCTTTCTCTATATTTAAAACATTGAGACATTAATACAAATAATTGATGACATCAAAGTCTGCATATAAAATTTGAAGTATAATCTACATGAACTGAGATCTCTCCATGTTTGAACTTATCTATGTATATATGTATGTATATATGTATAGATATGGAGTAAACAGTTAAACACTTGGCAGCTAAGTAAAAGGTTGACAGTTCAAGTCCACCCAGATGCCTCTCTGAAGAAGGACCTGGTGATCTACCTTCAAAAAATCAGCCACTGAAAATCCTATTGTACAGTTCTACTCTGACACACATGGAGTTACCATGAGTCAAAACTAACTCAGAGGTAACGGGTTTTGGAGATATGTATACATATATATATATGTATATAAATTTACATGCACATATGTGTGTGTGTATATATATTTTAATAGCATTCAACCTTTTTCCTGAAAAGTAAGCAATGCCAGAGACACTTGTTACTTGCAAACATCTATAAATGAAAGAAATGTTTTAAAACAGTTTTATATATTCTTAATCACTTCTAGACACTCAGGTACACTTCTAAAAACAGGACACTCATAAAGAATGCTTCCTTCTAAGTGTCAGTTCATGGCCACTCTCCTAGGCACTGTTCCTTCTGTGCATTTGAAAAATGGCCTAAAATACAGCAAGATTCAGATAAGTGAGGAGAAAGTTCAAATCGGCCTATAGCCCATATTACTAGTTTTTTCCAGGAACCTGAGTAAAAGTGTATGACTGCTATTTTGATACAAGTACGTAACCTCATCTGGTCTTCTGTTTGCTGCATAAACTGAAGCATTAGATGGTATATTGAGGGGAGAGAAGAGCACTACAGATGTTATGTGAAGAAGAGACCACAATTTGCCAGCACAAACAATGTTCTATACAAATTCCACAAAAGGCAACTTTCTGGCCCTTAAGAAGTTATGTAAGGAGACAATGCATTTTAGGTCTATAAAAACCTCAGGACAATGAATTGTAACTACAAGTTTGCTGAATGCAATTAAAGATATTGCAGTTGGACATCATTTTGACAATAAAACCAGACAGCTTTTACAAGGAAAAGCTTTTCTGGGCAGTTGAGTATGTTTAATCAAATTCCACACTAAAAGCTTATGTACTATAGGGAAGATTCTAAAGTAAATGTAAAAGTTGCCCTCTTTTGAAAAATTTACTGTTTGGTATTCCCTAAGTGACTGACTGTGAAGTCCCCTTTTCACAGGAGATAGAGCTCAGAAAAGATTGATGAAATGTGGCAGGCCAGCATCAAGGCTTTAAGGACCATTAATTTAAAATGCCTTTCCCTTTCATCCTCTGGTGTAAATTGCTGAGCAATCATCATTTTTCTTTACCTTTTGCCTTTGGTGATATAGTTTGTGTCATGCCAGGATCATAGTCCCCTGACATTAATTATGAACCACTGAGATCTACTTTTTTTTTTTACCTCATGCCCACGAGGGCAAATTCTGTGAGGAGATATGGGATAAATGCAATACATGAGTTCTTTTTGAAGAATTTTAGTTCAGCTCTGTACTTTACAATCTAGTGATTGAATTTTTTTTTTCTTTTTTTTCGTTTTAAAAGCTGTAAAGAGGTCACTGCTACTTTTAGGGATACATACTGCTGAAAGCTTCAAAAATAGGATAGTTATATGGAAAAAAAAATTACATCCCTGTAGATTCTTCCCTTGTCCGTACGTCAAAGTCAACTTTAGGACAACAAACAATTTTCATCTAGCATCTAAACATTGATAAATCACACAATCTATGAGACACAATTGGAGAAGACTATCAAGTAACCACCTTAAAAATCAGTGAAGAATGATCCCATACAACCAAAGCATGTATACCATATCCTCTTAAAAATATAAGACATGTACAATCATAGTCTAACATAAATTTTTGAATATATGGATACAATATTCAAACATAATTACTCTTTATTTAGAAACATTTTCTTTGAATCACAAGAGATATGTTCAATTTTATGCCAAATGCTCTTTGCAGTAGAGTTGGGCATTTTCTCATTATTTGAGCGTGTCTAAGAGCACATGTGATGGAGCCAGGGGTTTTGACTCGTATTTAATTCTTTTTTTTTTTTTTTTTAATTGTGCTTTAAGTTTACAGTTCAAGTTAGTTTCTCACACAAAAATTTTTACACACATTGCTATGTGACCCTAGTTGCTCTCCCTATACTGTGACAGCACATTCCTCCTTTCCACCTCAGATTTCCCGTGTCCATTCAACCAGCTCCTGTCCCTTTTTGTCTTCTCATCTCACCTCTGGACAGGAGCTGCCGATTTAGTCTCATGAATCTACTTGTGCTAAGAAGCACTCTCTTCATGAGTATCATTTTATATTGTCTTATAGTTCAGTCTAATCTATGTCTGAAGTGTTGGTCTCCGGAATGGTTTCAGTTCTAGGCTACCCAGAAAGTCCGGGGATCGTGTCTTCCGGGGTCCCTCCAGTCTCAGTCAGACCATTAAGTCTAGTCTTTTTACTAGAATTTGAGTTCTGCACCCCCCCTTTTCTCCTGCTCCATCAGGGACTGTCTGTTGTGTTCCCTGTGAGTGCGGTCATTGGTGGTAGCCGGGCACCGTCTAGTTCTTCTGGTCTCAGGCTGATGAAGTCTCTGGTTTATGTGGCCCTTTCCGTCTCTTGGGCTAATATTTTCCTTGTGTCTTTGGTGTTCTTCATTCTCCTTTACTCCAGGTGGGTTGGGACCAATTGATGCATCTTAGATGGCCACTCACTAGCTTTTAAGACCCCAGGTGCCACTTGCCAAAATGGGATGCAAAACGTTTTCTCGTATTTAATTCTTTAAGGTCTAAAATCTATTTTGCAAACTGACATTCTGAATTTACTATCTTCAAAGGTATTATTCTGCATAAATCTTAAGCACCAAAGGCTATGTGTAAATGATAAATTAACTAGTAGATTCAGAAGGTGGAAAAAAGCCTATCAAACTGTCTGCTTTTGTCCAAATAGAAAACAGACTGCCAAATGACTTTTTTCAATAAAAATTTATGGTTAAAAATCAACTACACCCTATCTGAAGGAGAAGAAATTCTACTCAGGCACATAAATTATACCTTGCAGGTCATTTTTCATAATGAATATATTTTCTCAAGGCTCATGAATTCAGTACTACATCTTGGAAAAGGGAGGAATCTCTTGATTTCATAGAAGAAATATAAGAAAACTATTAATTTAAAAAAAATCACAAAGATAGTATGGTAAATAAACATACCATCATACTAGTTCTTTAAGAAAGCTGAAGATGCTCTACGTGTATTTTTTAAGCTAGTCCCTACTTAAGAGTCCCCTAAGAGAGAATGTCACCTCATTTCTCATTATTCCAATTTTTGCACTTCTTTCTAATTTCCCTTCCCTCTCACACCCAACTTTTCAGATATCATCTTCCCCTCTAAGAAGCTTTCTTTGATTCTCTCCTCCTTTCCAGATTAGATAAGACCACTGGTATCCCCATGCTATCCTCTGATATAGAACAAGGCATACTACATTATATATATATATATTGCTTCTCCCCAGTAGTCTATGAAAACTTTAAGGGCAAGATTGGACCATATTTCTGGTCCTATCATCATGGCCTAGAACAAAATATAGTCCATACTCTTCACCTAGTGACATCCCAAAATATTTTCATCAATAATTAGATGAATAAATAAATATAAGCACTAACGTATAACAAAAAAAAACATGAGAGTGGAAGAAGACTTATAACTTTCTACAGAGGACATATTAAAAAAGAAGAAAAAGGAAAGAAAAACAGATGATCCTTTGCTTAAGAAAATGTGTTTGTTTAGAGCAAGAAAGTTTAAAGCCAAAAGTTCCATTTCAGGGAGCAGGAAAGAGAGGCAGGAGGGAGCTAATAATTGTTCACACAAAGCAAACAAGAATTGTGTTGCAATTTGTAACTTGAGAGGGAGAAAACAGTCTGGGGAGACTAAGAAGATGGCAGTGAGCTGGGGGCACAGGGGTAGCATAACTTGTGAAATGTTCTGTCCAGCAAGGAATGGTTTTTTTTTAAATTGTGCTTTAGATGAAGACTTACAGAGCAAATTAGTTTCTCATTAAACAATTAATACACATTGTTTTGTGACATTGGTTGCCAACCCCACAACATGTCAACACTCTTCCCTTCTCGACCTTACGTTCCCTGTTACCAGCTTTCCCATCCCCTCCTGCCTTCTCATCCCTGCTCCTGAGCTGGTGTGCCCATTTAGTCTCATTTTGTTTTATGGACCTGTCTAATCTTTGGCTGAAGGGTGAACCTCAGGAGTGACTTCAGTACTGAGTTAAAAGGGTATCTGGGGTCATACTCTCGGGGTTTCTCAAGTGTCTGTCAGACCAGTAAGTCTAATCTTTTTTTGTGAGTCAGAATTTTGTTCTACATTTTTCTCCAGCTCTGTCTGGTACCCTCTATTGTGATCCCTGTCAGAGCAGCCAGTGGTGGTAGCTGGGCACCATCTAGTTGAGCTGGACTCAGTCTGGTGGAGGCTCTGGTAGTTGTGATCCATTAGTCCTTTGGACTAATCTTTCCCTCGTGTCTTTGGTTTTCTTCAGGAATGAATGCATTTTTAAGAAAGTGATAGCTAAAATAAATTTTAATTTTCTGCCCATACTGTATAGTGCTGAAAGAACCTGCCCATTACCAAAAATACATAGTGAAACGTTCGCTACATGCAATTATTGTCAATTTGTATCACTAGAGGTGGGAGAAGACTAAGGGGTCCAGGAGTGTGCAGCATGGACTGAAGCTATGAGGGCAACAGATGCAGAAGAGACACATTGTGGGGATTGAGAGACTGACAGAAACATGTTATCAGAACAAGAGTTGAGGAAGAGAAATGGTGGCTCTCAAAGAACTCTTAATGATATCCTTGAGGATATCCTACAGTAAGTAGAATGGAGCTCCTAGCTATTTTCTTTGAATACTAAAAACAAGAGTTCTTAGACGTTTAGACGATTTGGGGACAGTGAGGTTGTAGGCATTCGCAATACGAATAAATAAATCTTCTAGTTCAATAAAGTTGGAATGTCTTGGAGTTTCTTAATGATTATCAAAGCACTGTATACTAGGTAACAAGAAAAATCTATGAATCTTACTCAGATTGAAGGAAAACACTTCAGAGAGAATGGTCTTAGTATGCAAATGAGAAGTCAGGAACCAGACAACCACTAGAGTGATGGAGCTCACAAAGTAGTAAACAAAGCTGAACACGTCAGGAAGGTGAGTAATTTTCACTAGAAAAAAGATTGAACTCTTTTTTTGTAGTAAGAGAGAAAGTAAGCCCTGAGAGCATACTACATCTCAAGCTAGGAACCAAGACCCCAATTTCAGGGGTTTCTTTTGAAGCATAAGTTGTCTGTAAGCAGAAAATATGAAGGAGAAAAAATATCCACCTTGCTATTTTTAAATTAATGCAGGATATAATGGGTGCAGCTGAATTTCTCCCAACACCACCATTAATCTGCATTTATCCTGGGCAAGTGAAAGTTAATGAATAACATAAGTATCCTACCTTATGAGAATCTGCATCTGAAATGCAAAGAGGTACTGTTGGATTTGACATTAAATCTAAAAGTCTGCAGAGGTGGATTGAAGGCCATCCCGTGTGTTTCTAACCTGAAGTCAAAGTAAAAATATTATGATCAGGCATATGGCAACCCTCAAGATGGTTGGCCATTTTAAGAGTCTTATAAATACTTCAGGAGTCCCTGGGTGGCACAAATGGTTAATGTCAACCAACCAACTGAAAAGTTGATGGTTCAAACCCACTCAGAGGTGCCTGAAAAGAAAGGCCTGGAGATCTCCTTCTGAAAGCTCACAGTTTTGAAAACCCCATGGAATACAGTTCTACTCTGACATATATGGGGTTGCCATGAATTGGAATTGATTCCATGACAACTGGTTTGGTTTGGGTTTTGATAATACACACTTTACAGTAACCAGAAGAGAACAGCATAGAACAAATGCTATGATGCCAGCAATATTATCTGTGGATGGTGCTGTGTATCTTACACCTAGCTATTAACACCCGCCAGGAGTCAAAAAATAGTTACAGCACATAAATAAAATAAGATACGTGAAAAGGTTTTGGCCTTTAAATAAAATACATAGCATGTACATGGTGATTGTCTTTTAAATGTATATTTGCTCATATGTGTGAGGGAAAATCCATTTTTTCTGCACAATTTTCAGAATATAAACCTGTTGGTAACATTAATAGTTTGATGTGTTTGGATCCATTGACTTTACAAAATAAAATATTCATATAAGAAATGGAAACATATGAATACAAATTACCAACTGTCATCTACAATTTATAAGAAAAATTCTAGATACAATGGGCTTCGATTGTTTAGCTGGTGTTTCCTATGATAAATATTCATGGTTCCTGCCTTTGAGTTAGTGACTTGATTTTTCTGTTCAGAAATCTAGAATGCAATTCCATGTCAGAGTCACTACTATGGGACATGATCTGACTTAGAGAAAATATTGTCAGTTGTTTTTCCATATTGACTGAATCTATTAATACAGGATATAAGTCTCTCTCTCTCTCTCCACGTGTGTGTACACACACATATACAGACTGGCTCCATATTTTAGAATTAAATTATCTTTTCATTTTAGATGTATTTTGCACCTAGATAAATTTTTAAGAAGAAAACTAGGAACCCAAAGTAGGAAGAACAATTAAATAAGTGAATGAAATCACAGTTTAGGTTGAATTTCCGTATCTATATTATGCTGGGGAAAATTTATTTCAAAAAAATAAACAGAGTTGTTTCCCCTCAAAAATCCCAACTGCCTATAAGTGGGATTTCTTCAAATAGCAAGCATGGCCTAAAAATCTTGAGCAATTTAGGTGCAATGCTCTACATAAATTATGTGAGAATATCTAAAAGATGTTTTTATCTGTAACAGATCTTTAATATTTTGCTACTTAATTAATGTGTTTGATAACTTCTGCATTAAAGAAACGTGCGCAAACACACACACACTACCTTCAGGTAATATTTATACAATGCTATATCAGTGTATAATTGTGCTTAAGGTCATATACGCATGAATTCACTTTAGCCTCTTTCTGCCTGAAAATAAGCACACTTTGAAGCCAAAAGTACTGTTCTTATAGAAAATAATCATGTTCTGGTTGCTAAAGAAATGTTTCTTAAGTATAAACTTGGAAAGAAAGCAAGGTTTAAAATAGCTCAATGAACACAAGCTTTGAGTATGTTCCCTTATTATGTGTAATAAATAGGTGTCCAGGACAAACCAAAAAACTAAACCTATTGCCATCAATTTGATTCCAACTCATAGTGACCTTATAGGACAGAGCAGAACTGCCCCATAGGGTTTCCAAGGAGCAGCTGGTGGTTTTGAACTGCCAGTCTTTAGGTTAGCAGCCCTAGCCCTTAATCACTGCGCCACCAGGGTTCCCTTTATATATATAAAGCACCAAAGGTGCCAGAAGTTTCCTTCCTGCTATAAACAGTCAATATTAGTGCTGACTCACAGACTAAGGAAAGGAAAGGTGATTAGTTCAAAGTCTAATTATTGAGCTTTCATTCATATGCAATTTAGAGTGTTTCAAAGGAAATTTTTCATCAATATGAGAGAGAACTAGAATATCAAAACTCTAGGCTTGTAGGCAGAATTTATCTATCATGGAAGAAAAAAAAATTGGTCTAATTAATACAGCATGAGTGATACAATGCAGATAAGTCTGCTTCTGAAATTGAATGGTTATGCAATGAGAAAAACAGGTGAAACAAAGGGAACACCGCCATTAGCATTTATACAGCATTTCAGAGAAACACTGAATGGCATGGAGTCTTACCAACATGATTTCCATCGTAGGAGATAACATTTACATAGTAGCATGTATTTTATATTAACATATTCATAATAAACTACAGAGGGAAGTGAAATCAATATGATGGTTAAGGTTGTGTGTCAACTTGGCTGGGCCATGATTCTCAGTGGTTTGGAAATTAGGATGTTTTTTGGCAGCTATGTAATGATGTAATCACCTCCATAATGAGATCTGATATTATGTAATCACCCCCATGATGAGATCTGCTACAAGCAGCTAATCAGTTAAGAGGGAGTTTCCTTGGGGCTATGGCCTGCATCCAACATACGTGGACTTTCTGGCAAAGCTCACTGGCTTTTGCTCACTCTGGATCCTCATCTGATCTCTGGTTCTTGGGACTTGAGCTAGCAGCTTACCTGCTGACTGATCTTTGGAATCATCAACCTCTGTAGACTGTCAGTCAGCCTCTGCAGCTATGGAAGTCAGGAGAAGCCTCCAATCGGACCCACGGATTTGAGACTTCCTTCCTCTACAACCACGTGAATCATTTCCTTGAAATAACTCTGTGTGTGTGTGTATACATACATATTATTTATATATATTATATATATATATAAATATACATATAAGCTCCATAGACACATCCAAACTCCCTGAGGAACCAAATTACTGGACTGAGGGCTGTGGGGACCATGGTATTGGGGAACTTCTAGCTCAGCTGGCATAACATAATTTATAAAGGAAATGTTCTACATTCTACTTTGGTGAGTAGCGTCTCAGGTCTTAAAAGCTTGTAAACAGACATCTAAGATACTCCACTGGTCTCAGACTCCGCTGGTCTCACCCCGTCAGGAGCAAGGGAGAATGAAGAAAACCAAAGACACAAGGGAAAGTTTGGTCCAAAGGACTAATGGGCCACAGCTACCACAGCCTCTACCAGACTGAGTCCAGCACATCTAGATGGTGCCCAGCTACCACTACCAACCACTCTGACAGGGATCACAATAGAGGGTCCTCAACTGAGCTGGAGAAAAATGTAGAACATAATTATAACTCATAAAAAAAAAAGACCAGACTTATTGGTCTGACAGAGACTGGAGAAACCCTGAGAGTATGGTCCCCAGATACCCTTATAGCTCAGTAATAACATCACTCCTGAGGTTCACCCTTCAGCAAAAGATTAGACAGGCCCATAAAACAAAACTAAATGGGCACACCAGCTCAGGGGCAAGGACTAGAAGGCAGGAGGGGACAGGAATGCTAGTAATGGAGAACCCAAGGTCTAGAAGGGGAGAGTATTGACTTGTCATGGGGTCGGCAACCAATGCCACAAAACAATATGTGTATTAATTGTTTAATGAGAGAACAGTTTGCTATATAAACCTTCATCTAAAGTACAATAAAAAATTTAAAATAAAAAAGAAATGGCAGTGAAAAAAAATTCAAAAGCTATTGCAAAAGTGAGAATCAGCTAGAGTTCGGATTATGGAAAAGTTATGAATATAAAGATGAAACCTACTCTATGTCCTTAGGCAGTAGCTTGCTCTTCCACGTAGATATACCTCAGGATATTCTTCACTTTTTTTTTTTATAAATTTAAGGATTTTTGGATAAAAATTGGCTCCAAAATGGTCTTAAAGTCTTCCATGTGTATCAAGATAATATAATAATTTCCTTAAGGAAAAGATTGAGTTACGTACTTTCTTTGCAGTAAACTATTTTATATAGATAGCATCCTGTAGTAATCTGTGCCTTTTCTACTGAGGACTCAGAACTTGTGGTGTGCTCAAGAAAAATATGTTGCATCAGGGAGGTATTGAGCAGCACAGCAGAAACATGGACTCCCCAAACAGTAGTGCTTGTAAATTTCCAACTATTATAACAGGTATAGATTTTTTTAAAAGTATTTGTCACGTAGTTGCATAAAGAAGAAAAGCTCCTTTTTTAAGTTTTTTTTCCCAAAATGACTTTGCTCCCCAATCTTCTTTCACTATATCTAACAATTTCTGTTGGAATCCTACAACTCTGATTTAGGGAGTACCTTCTCAATATAACTAAAACTATCTCCTCATAAAATATAGTCATTTCACAAATTACAAAATGAACACTTGACAATAAGTTAATTATCCAATGTAAAGAATTCAAACTCTATTTGTTGCCCATTACACCTTTCTAAAGAGTGAAGCAGAAATTTTGTCAACGAAAGGAATAATTTTCCTGGGGAAGTCAAAGATGGAGATACCTCATCAGATGACCACAAAGACCACACACTTAAAACTTCTCCTTTATTTCCAGAGTACATTATGATTGGTATTTTTGCAGGGTGGTTGGAGCATTCAACACCTTTGCTCACGCCAAGAGGTAAAAACAAACAAAATATAACAAATAAACATCATCAACAACAATGACAAAATCCCGTATGCTTTAGAAGGTGGTTCCTCTTGGAGCATGGTGCTTGTCATTTTTTTCAGAGAAAATATAAAATTTAACCTTTAAGAAAAGAGATCTGCATCTCTCTAAGTGAGTTTAAAAGACTATTCATTAAAAGTATAAGCAATATGAATACTTTTTCTTACTAGTATGTTTTGAGCCTAGTTCTTGCTGAACTTCAATTATATTGAGTCACATAGTAAACAAGTGTAAGACAGTGACAACCTAAGATAATTCACATTCCTAGTTTGGCTGAAACAGCTATAGAGTAAGACAGACAAATTACTTTTCTCTGGAAAAAAATCAATCTTTATTCACTTCAATAATGCAGTTAGATTGGAACTAACTCTAGAAACTTAAACAAGTAGATACAAAAATTCTAAACTTTTCTGAAAAGATTTATGTTTTTTTCTTATAAGGTTCTAAATCATAAAACTTTTGGCAGTCAGATTTTAAAATAATAGTATGGCAAATATTCTATGGGGTGTATATATTTTTATTACAGAAATTTCATTTCAAGGAATGTAACCTAATGAAACAATCAGAATTGTACATGTGTGTACAAAGATATCCACAGAGTTAACATTTATAATAAAGAAAAATTGGAAGGAAACCAAATGATTAATAGTTAGAGGCTGGTGATTAAAAATATTATATATATCTAGCAGAATATGATACAGTCATTAAAAATCATGTTGCATGATATATATGGGTATTAGGAAGGAAGGAAAATTTTCCCTCTTCTCTGAGGAACGTGGACAACTATTTTGTTTTTAAGGGTTAGGCTCTCCTTGTCCCAAGAAAGTTTAGACAGACTCTTGAGATTTTATAATCTGGAACTTTTCTAATACACCTACTCCTCACTTATTGAATATCTTGTTATTTGACATTTCACATTTACGACAATTGTAAAAAATGTACTATCAAACTCTTTTGTGCATTAACAATGTACATCTGGCAGTAATGAATGTCAAGCTGTGAGGTGAAAGTAGCACTGGCTGTGATGGTTATGTGTCAACTTGGCTGGGCCATGATTCTCAGTGGTTTGGCAGTTACATAATGATGCAATTTGACAATTATGCAATGATATAATCTGGCAGTTATGTAATGATGTAGTTATCCTCTATTTTGTGATCTGATGTGGTCATCCTCCATTTTCATGTAATGCTAATTTTCACATAACGATCTAGTCTTTGGAACCTAACCATGTCAATATTCCTAGTGAATAACCAACACTTGTTATCTAACATACATTCAGCACTCACTTGCTAGGCACTTTCTCTGTGCTGGATTCACCTAAACAATAAAGACACAGAGGTGAAGAAAACAGGCAAGCTCCCTATTTACATGAAGCTTACATTTTTGTGAAACAATGGGAGATGGGGCACTGGAAGAGAGATGGGACAGATAATAAATACATAAAGACCACAAGGAAATCATAAATAATGTTGTGTACTAAGAAAAACAATGGGGTGAAGGATAATTTATATGAGTAGGAGGCATTTGAAGTTATTTGACATAACTGTAAACTACATCATTACGTAACTGCCAAATTACATCGTTATGTAACTGCCAAAACACTGAGATCATGGCCAAGCCAAACTGACATATAACCTTAACAATGACAACCAGCATTACTTTCGCCTTGCACCTCGGTGTTCTTTACTGCCAGACATATGTTGTTAATGCACAAAACAGTTGGATTGTAGATTTTTTGCAATTGTCATAAATGCAAAATGTTGAATAACAAGATATTTGATAAGTGAGGAGTAGGTATGTTAGAAAAGTTCCAGATCATAAAATCTCAAGAGTCTGTCTACACTTTCTGGGGACAAGGAGGGTCAAACCTTCAAAAACAAAAAGGTTGTCCACCTTCCCCAGAGAACTGGTAAAGATTAGGGAAGTGAACATACAAGATTATGTTAACATAGTCCAAGAGTCCTGATCTATGGATGCGTTTGACATATTCTAGGAATAAAACAGAGAAAGGAATGTATGATTGGCTCCTACTGAGCAAAAGGGAGAATGAGAGGAGGTAAATTTGGAGTGGTAGCTTGTAGCCTAATAATGTAGGGTTATGTCAGTTAAGTAAGGTCCACGATAAGGACAAAATAGAGAGGAGGAAAAATGGGGAAGAAGTTACAATTCTGAGGGATTGGACAAGTGACTCAATCCTGACATCAGTTTATGGCTGATCTACGGCAATGGGAAGAGCTGAAAACCAAGGCTAAGAGATGATTTGCCAACACAGCTTATCTCGCCGCTCAGCGGGTTTCCTCCCATTGCCTGCACTCAGAGATATCACCTGGGAAACATCCTGGGACAGTATGAATGGAAATCTTACTATATCTGCCACTTTTTCACCTATACATTCATTCTGTGAAGACTTAGTCCAACAAAACCCTAAGTATATAGTTCAAATCCCCAAACTTTACAGACTCAAATTTGTTGCCTTAGTTTTCCCTAAATGAGAAAATACAGAAAGACATAAAATAGCAAAAACAATTCTGGGAATGACAGGTTATAGATGTTTTGTATTTAGGATTTCACACTTCAGGTTTTCCAAGTGTTATGGCATGATAATGTTTTGTTTTGGCAATTAGGAATAAAAGCTGTTTAAAAACTCAATAAATAAATGAAATCCTGGGTAAGTATTAGATTTATAAAAGACTGAACACATTATTACATCAGCAATATCCAAATACCAAAACAAATGAGGACCTGGTAACAAATGAAATAAAGAATATCACAAACCAAAATTCCACACACTAAAACCAAATTAATTTTGTTCTGAACCACATTGTTTAAACAGGTGCTTCTTACTTGCCTAACCTAGAAGCATGCTTGCCCCAAGGATGGTTATTAGTAAAATGCTTTTGTTTTAAAAATAAAAATGGACAAGATCATCATCCATCAGTAGTTTGCTCCTCCAAAACCTCCAAACAGGTCCCAGGGAAAAGCCAGGAGAATTCATGCGTATGCATGCATTAGAATAGAAGGCGTAAATTGATACTAATGACAACAATTCTGTCAGTGCAGGTAGGGCATAAGCCCAGTCAAAGTGTTATGTATAGAGTGTTAAACCCATCAGTACTCTATACAACCCATCAATTTGAGAATTGAGCTTCACAGTCTGCCAAAGCACAACCATATTTCTCTCCTCTGTATTGAGAGACTCTTCCAAATGACATTTCAGAGCTGGAAACACCATTGCTCTGTAGCTAAATGAAGATTCCCCTAAGCATTCACTTCTCAAGACATGAACTTCCAGGAATGAGATACCACCCACTGCCAGCTGGGTAAAGATATAAATAAAGAGAAATTTATCCTTGGATAAGAATTTTTTTTAAGTGTGTATGTACTTTAAGTTTGAAGGTTGATTAAATAAAAAATGTCTTTTTAGAAGTTATTCAGAAATATGTTAAAGAATGCAGGGCTTACCTACATTTGCATTATCTGGTAATTTAAAAAAATGTATGAGTTCAGCGCAGCTGGTGAGTGCCTGATAGCCATTTTGCTTATCTCCGTATGCCAATCTCCTGTGTCCTTGTACGCATAGTTTCATTTTTCCTCAGAAAAATTCTGTAATTAAAAAGTATCCTCAGCTCCTTGAATGTAAAAATA
>NW_004444021.1:10080127-10082990 GCF_000243295.1 Trichechus manatus latirostris | reverse complement strand
GGGGTGTTAAAGCTGGCATAAAGAAGAGTGAGCACTAACACAGTAAAGAAGCTTCTTACGTGTGGTGCTAGACACTTAAGACCTTGTGTAGTATTCTGTCATATTAGAGTTTCAAATATTTCTTATTCAATAGAACTTGCACAAATTCCTGCAAAGTATAAAAATTCCTTAAGTATGTGTCCACTGCAGAGATCGCATTGAAAAAAATGACACTCACTTTAGCCTAACTGGTCTCTCATAAGAGCACTATTTCCTAATTGCTAAGTGATTTTTCTTCCAAAGGTACTTTATGTAACATTAACTAGAGTTAAGAGCATAGAAGAAAAAACATAACTTACTTTTCTTCTTGAAGCTTTGAAGGTCTTATGGGAATGTTCTACATCTCTGCAAAGCACTGTCAATTCAGAAAGTGTTTATGGAGTATTTACTGCATACATAAACCATATAACTAACATTTCCTCTCATTTTACAGCTCAAAATATGTTTTCATATATATAATCTAATTTGGCTCTGATAACAAATGTAAGGCTTTAAATATGGCCAGTAATTTCTTGAAACCTGCAAAGACATTAAGAGAAAAACTTTTTCACACATGAATAGCATGATTTTTTTTACCACTTTCACTAAACTTGTGTTTGTGTGCAGACTCACAAATAGCACAGATACTTACAAATGGAAGGAAGAAGGCATTGAGTTCTAAATGTTCTAAAAAGTTACAGCCTATGTGGCAGTCACTGGTAGGAAATGAAGAATACTGCCTGTGTTTCCATGTACTCAAAATTACGTGATTGTTGTTTGGGCTCCCAACACAAAATGAGATAGCAAATAGCTGCACAGAAAACGTTTTAAACCTCTTAGCTTAAAAGAGACTTTAGTCTCTAGGGGACTTCATATGATTGAAAATTACTAAAAACGTATTTTAATTTAAGGAATAGCTTGCTAACAGAGCTGTCCAAAGTGAGCTGCTTGGAGAGTATGCTTTGGTGCATTTCTTTAATCCTATTTTTTATTTTAATAGCAGTAATAACAAATAAAATCCATGGCTTAAAAAAAAAAAAAAAAGATTGGGAAATCTTGGTTTAAACAATATTAAACAGATCTTTACCTTCAGGATTCTGTCAGAGTCTTTAATATGTGCAATATGAAACTCCAGAACAGGACTGTAATATCATGGTGTAGTGCAACCATAATGTTACAGATAATGGTTTGATTTAATGTCCTTTAAGGTTCTCCTTAAATACTAAGACCCTTGAAGTATTCTCCTAAAAATGTGTTCAAGATATTAGGTTGTAGATAAAGAATCACTAGGGTTAAAAATTCTTAATAGCAGAGACTTGTGGTATTCACAGCAGAAGGAACAACGTGTTCTATTTCCTCTCTGTCCCTTATGATATAGTGAGACTCAGTAAATATTGACTGATTTGGGTATGGAGAAAAATTCCATCAATACAGAATGATCTAAACACTAAAACAAAATTGTATTGAAAGAGCATGTGGCACAGAAAGTACTATTCTTACTATCTGTCCTAAAACATGTTTGCTGTTGTATAAACTGGTTGTGCATTTTCAGAACCCATTGTCTTTGAAAACAAGGAATTGAATCCACTAGGCTCAGTATGAAGAGACTTGTTTCTTCAGGGAAAAAAAAAATGTCATTTTTTTCTTGTGGTATTCACACTCCTGTAGTTTACACACCACAGGCAGGAGGTTTATACACAACACAGGGTTGCTGCTGGGTAATGAGCTCAAATAGAGATTATTTCCAACTTCAATTATATAAAGTAGAAAAATATCGTTTATGAAAAAATAATTTATTAAATCTTGATAAATTATTTTTGATATTTGGTATTCAATGAAGCTAAATTGAAGCAAACAGTTAGAAAGGAGCTCTCACCTCTTTATAATTTGCTCCAGTAAAATTATTAGGGATTTTCTGGGGTTGTTGTTTAGAGCTTGCAAAGATAACAATCGTAGAATACATCAGCATGCAAGACAAGTCACACCCAAGTATTTATGTCTGCAACTGTTGTTCAGGTCTTTGGGAAAGCATGCCATTAATGAACTTTATTGCATTTTAAATGTTACATGACTGCAGATCAATGCAGGTTAATACTGTCCCTATAAATAAGCTCTGCTATAGTCAGTACCATAAGATACTTAGTGGTGAATATAAAAACGGACAGTGATAAACATGTTTAAAGGAGAATGGAAATGTATAAGAGATAAAAGCCTAGAAGAACCAACAAACATAATGTATAAGAACCGGACTTCTGGCAAAACGGCGATCTAGGCAGTAGCACCATGCCGTCCCTCTAGAGCAAAGATCTGAAAAACTAAGCCAAACAGAGAAAACAGCAATCCTCAAACCCTAAAACATCAAATGAAGAGATAAAGAACTCAGCCAAGCACCAATGGAGTGAGAGAACTGACAGAGAACGGAGAGCGATGAGAGATTCACGCAGAGGTCCCCTATCAGCTAACGTAGCGTGGATCTGCCATCTTGGACTCCTGTCAGAGACCAGCAAATAGGGGGTATGAGAAAGCAGCTTCACGGAGCCTCCAGCAGAAGACACAACAACTGGTAATTTTCAATATACGCCTCCCTAGCCCCCACCCTTCTTCATCCCCACTCGGCCTCCTCTGCTTCCCGCGGCCACAGTCTCTTGTCCGGGAAGTACTGGAAGCTTGGATTCCACCCACCCACACTGGCTGGCTCTCTGAGTGCCGTTTGTTGTTCCTTTTTTTCTGCTTCTTTTGATTTCTTCCTTACTTCTCACCACCTCCCCCTCCTTTCACTCAAATACCTGGCTCCGTGCGCCATCTTTGCTTCTTGCTGAGGGGCTGCAGACCTCTGTTCGAGTGT
>NW_004444021.1:10065283-10072375 GCF_000243295.1 Trichechus manatus latirostris | reverse complement strand
AAATGCCTAAATAGTCTTACATGTATTAGGAAAACTATCAGAGCACTACTGGTTCATTTCTACCATGATTAACTGTGCAACAGGCAGAGTGCTAGTTGGTGGTGGTACAGTGGAGTATAATACAAATACAGTCTAATGCAGAGGCAGACACACAGAGATCATTGCAAACTGAGCTATGTACTTATAATGTGATATTTATTGCAACCATAAAACACTATACAAGAAGATACCCTCGCAACACAATAGGCAAATCAAAATGGAATTCTAAAAACCATTCAAGTAATTTTCACGAAGGTGGGAAAAAATAGGGAAGAGAAAGACTAAACTTACAGAAAATAAAAAATAAATAAAATGGCAGACTCAAGCCCTAACGTATCAGTAATTACATTAAAATTTAAATGGTCTAAATACACCAATTAAGACAGATTGTCACAGTGGATTAAAAAACATTATTCAACCATATGTTGCCTACAAGAAGCTTTCGAGTATTAGTGAAAGTACAAACTCCAGTAAATTCAAAGAACCAGTCACAGCCACCCCTTTTTACTGACATATTCATAAAAACTTTTTGTTGAAGCACTGAACTTGTCTCAACTATAAATACCAATTATTTACTTCTCTGAATTATCATGCATGTGTTAACCATGGGTTTAATTTTGCGGTCTTCTTTCTTAGATTTAGATCTTACAGACTCTAACTGGAATTATTTAATGAATAAATTTGAGCCTTATGGGAAAGAAGCTTCCTTCACAGGGAAGTTTATACTATTTATGCAACTCCTACAGCGAAGAACATCAATAAAACTGCCTCACTGAGGCAAAACACGCACATCAAGTTCCCCCGAGCTAGCGACAAAACCTACAGGTACGTAGAACTGCTGAATTACAAATGTTATGGTTTAGTTCCTAAGCTACCGACCAAAAAGAGAAGGGCAATATAATGGCTAGGGATGGCTGGACGGTATTAACTACTGATGACAGGAAGGACATTTTCTTGTAGAAGGAAAAAGGCCATTTGATAACTCTGTATATTATTTTAGCCCTTACAGTGTTATCTCATTGGTGTAGCAATAAAGCCAAGGAAGACCTCTATGACTCTGGGTGGTGGTAAGAGGAAGAGACTATAATCCTTAATTTATTTGATGAATCATTAATGACAGAAGCATCAAAAGCTTCCCTATTCCTAGTGAATGGTCTCTTGAATAATCCACAAAATGTCAGCATTCTAGGCGATTAACATGGTGTCTTAGTTCACCACGCATACACTTGCAATAATTCTCTTTAATGGTAATGAAAGTTCAATGCATGAATCATAAAGATAATTCAAGAGACATCTGAAGCAGTTTCAAATACAGCTGGGTATTTTTTAGAACATAAGCCTAGATTTATACTAAGATACTTGTTCAACTAGAAAGTATTGCTGATTTTTAAAATGTATTATTTCTTGCCAACTCTGTCTCTGTCTTAGAGATGAACAAGCAGGTTATCTTTTAATTGTCAAAGGTTTAGTTGGCTACTAGTAATGAAATGTGATGCAGACACAGTTTCCATTTGTCATCAAAGATAATACAGATCATTCTCTAAGTGTCAATATTACTGTGATTCTTAATTGTTGCAACTATATTCCAGTAGAGAAATACATTTCTTTTTCAACTATGTTTTTAAAAATGGTTTAAAACTTTAGAAGTTTGTGACACTATAAAAATACAGAGCAAAAATAATATGCAAGTAATATCAAATGTTGCTACGCTGCAGTTCATCTTCTAGTGGATTCTTAAACCTAAACCTTTGGATTTATAAACCTTTCAGTAAGTTCCATAAAGAATAATAAATATGAGAAATTTAAGATTTCTGTCAATTTTTACATGAATATTCCATAGCTAAACTGAATATAACTCAGGCATTATACATTTTCCTGAATAATCTTTAAGATAATCTAAATTAAGAAGCAGTTTTTAAAAATTGGATAAAAGACATATTGGGTTATCAAAAACTTAAAATGATCTCAGAGTCATAAATATATTAAGGATGAATTTATGATACTTATGAATAAATTGTATTTTTTGTACCCTTAAATCAAGAAGAAAGGAGCCCTGGTGGTATAATGATTAAGTGCTTGTCTGTCAATCAAAAGGTCAGCAGTTCAAACCCACCAGTGGCTCCACAGTAGAAAAGACCTGGCAATCTCCTCCTGTAAAGATTTACAGCCTAGGAAACCCTATGGGACAGTTCTACTTTGCCAGATAGTATTGTTATGAGTCAGAATAGGCTCCGTGGCAAAGAATTACAACAAATATGAAAGAAAGACAGTTTGGAAAATTTGAATGTTTTGAAAATATTTTAAAAATCACCATTATAGTCATAATAAAAACAAAAGTATGTCAAAAACAAATTATTTCTACATAAGCTTGTTGCCAAAAACACAACACTGTTGATGAACTAGAATGAAGAAACGTTTAACAGCAACTCAATACTATTACAAGGGGAGAGTGACCATGTCACGTACAAGAAGAGAAAGAGGCAGATTTCTGTGGAAGTCTTGGACATCAAGTGTCCTTATACAAACTGTAAAAGATATGACACGGAGTCTACAAGAAAGCATTGATGTGATAACACAGAGCACTATTGGAAGTCAGAGGTGACAACTATATACAGATCTGTCACCTTTTAGTTCAACAAATTAACAAACTTTTTGCTAAGTGGTAAGTTTAATGTATTTCTTAACTATTTTCTTAGTCATTTTAACACACTTCTTAGTCATTTTCTTTTTTCATCACCTTCGGGGCCCTGATGGTGCAGTAGTTAAGTGCTTGGCTGCTAAGGGAAGGGTCTGTGGGTGGAACCCATCAGCCACTCTGGGGGAGAAAAGATGTGGCAGTTAGCTTCCGTAAAGATTCACCATTGCTATTGCCATCCAGTGAATTCTGACTCGTAGGGACTGTATAGGACAGAGTAGAACTGCCCCATAGGGTTTCCAAGGTTGCAATCTTTACAGAATCAGACTGCCACATCTTTCTCCCGCGGAGCAGCTGGTGGGTTCAACCATCAACCTTTTGACTAGCATCTGAGTGCTTAACCACTGTGCCACCAGGGCTCCTTCCATAAACCTGGGAAACCTTAAGAGGAACTTACAGGGTTGCTATGAGTCAGAACTGATAGCGACGGGTTTGTTTGTTTGTTTTGGTTTTGGTTTTAAGACTATAGTAGAAAAGGATTCATCGAAGTTTGTTGACTGTTCTTTGTTGCTTCTTACCTTGCTTCCATGAACGAGCACACTCACCGCCATTGCCACTCATGCCCACTTTCATAACTTTTAGGAGGTTTGTGGAGGATTGCATTTCTACTGATAGCCACAGAAAAACTTCTAGCCTGAGTTTTGCATATGATAGGATAAAGCATTATCTTGGAACTGTATTTGGAAGAGAATAGAAGTCAGGAAATGTTCTGAGAATGAGAACAGAAGTCAGGAAATGTTCTGAGAATGACTCTAATATTCCAACTAGAACCAAAAGATAAGTTTAGATCACTAGATTTTATTATTATTATTGGCATTTACTTTCTATTCATTAAAAAACAACTTCTAAGGATTCAACTGAATTTACTGTCTAAAATACATGTGCTGGATATGAATCAACCAACAAAAATTAGGGGAAGTTTTGAAATGATTAGCCAATAAAAATAACTAAGAAAACAATAATGGCAGTAATAATACTCACAGAGCCATGACCAAATAGCAAAATACCTTAATGTTACAATCTGTGTTTTATCATTCTGAATTGAACATTACATAGCATTTTTCTTGCAAAGATTTTAGAGTTAACTATGATTTAAGAGTAAAGCTAGGTACCACGTCAATTGTAATTTGAAGGGCACAGTGAAAAGACAGAGAAAACTTCAGAGCTTACTTGTTCTTTAAAGGTATTTCTGGCATTTTTTGCTTCCTTTTAGGGAAATACCCCTGGATCTCTTCAGAAATCAAAATACAAACTAAAAATAGCACAACCTAAAAATGTGTGCCAGATGTATCATATCTAGGGCTTTTCTTACCCCATGGTATTTGCCAACTCCTACTTGACACATCCCAAATATTTTTAGCACTTCAAAATCTCTTACTTATTGCTTGCACAGCTGGTAGCTAAAAATACTTAAACTGTATAATGCTGCTTTATAAATCAGAGATTGTTTTTCCAAATGTCATTTATTTAGAATATGCCTTCATAATCAGAGTACAGGTGGAAGCAGGATGGCTCAGAACAGAGAAGGGCAGGGCAAGGAGTCAAACAAATGCTATGAGCATAGAAATGAAGTCAGGGGTCCTGTATTTTAGAAAAAACAATTGACTGTGTAATCTAACGGAAGGTTATCAAAATGGTAATCAGCTAGACAACAACTGACCACCACCACAACTACAATAAAGAAGGGGCAGATGGTAACCGATTAGAGAAATTCCAAAATAATCCTCATACATGTACTGTCTATTGAAGCTGGGGTGGATCAAGTAGCTTGGAGATGTACAGATGAACAAGGACACTGATGATGTTTGGTAGAAGGTATTAGGGATAGAGTCATGGGTAAACTTAGGTCAAGGACAGAAAATACAGGCTTCTAGAAGGCTGGTCCACAAAATAACTCAGTTATAAGAACAGTTGAGGTATATGTGGCAAAACAATTGTATGCACAGTAAAGTAAGGACAGAGTAGGAATACAGTTTCTATTAGTGTAAATGAGGAGATGAGAATATAATTATGACTTCATCAAAAGTATCACAAAATAATAGGTATTGCAAAAGAAGTAGTGATCACTTGGGAAGAAGATTAGAAGCCATCTACTAGCGACTGTAATAGCAACAGTGAACAAGCTAGTGAAAGAGAGCAAAAGGAAAGAGGGGAGAGAAAGACAGACTTTCTGCAGAGTCAGTGAACTCGCGTTCTATGACAGGACTTGCTTCAAGTACTGATAGAGATAATTTACAGGCTGCCTATAGACGTGAAATGCATAGGATCAGGGATCCAAGCAGTTCTCTACACATGCTTAAACGACCTACAGTGAGTGTGGTGTCTTAGGCTTTTAACAAAGTGACACTCCTCTTCATGTGTTTGAAAGCACTGAATAAAAATGTCTCTCGTTTTCAACGTGAATATTGTTTCCTATCGCAACCGCAATAGGAAAAATTACAAAAACATTTAACTACTAAGCAAATTAAACTGTAGGTAGATAGGAATGCTCTAAATGCCATTTGTTCCCTTACAGAAGAGTCCATTTTTTTCAGATATGCTCTGATTTTCTGAAATTCTCTTTTGGAAAAATATCTTTAGTTTTCTATTCGGTTTAATAAACTAGTTAAGATTTGTTCTATAGAATGAACATCCACTCATGGCACTCCCGTGATCGTTTCTAGCAGGGCAGCTTTGAAAGTCTGCTCTCTGACTTACTATATCCAGATTATCAGGAAAAAAACTTAAAAAAAGTAAATGTGTTAATTTTGGCGCTGCTTTTATGATCAAGGCACACCTGGGGAATATAGCAATATTTCCAACAACATGTTTAAGGCCCTAGCTCCTCTTCACTAAGTCCCTAAAATATCTGAGCTGCCACAAACATTTTCACTCTTTTGAGGAGCATTGCATTTGTGTAACGAACTACAGAGCAGCTTGTTGTTTGTTTGCTTGGCAGATATCTAGATGTGATTTGTAATTTAGTAGAATCTAAGAAATAAGAATAAAGCAGCACGGCTTGAAAAAATGCTATCAGAGACACAAAAGCACTTAGTAAAAATAAAAGTTCTATACAACTTTTAGAATGGTGTGACCAGCAATCCTGAAGCAGGAATTAAGAAAATCACCTAGCAGGTGATATCACGCACCTTTCAAAGTTGCAAAAGGGGGAAAGATGGATTAGGAAATGCTGGCTAACAAAAGTGGGGTATAATATTACTCCTCTCTCATCTCCACGGGGGGCTTTGTAAAGTAATCTCATAGTGTGGACAATTCTTTTGTTTTAAATGGAAGAATAGAGTCAATTATGTCTGCCCCAGTTTCCCTGGATCTTTAGAACTGAAAGCATAGATAATCTCCACCTTTTTCCCTCCAATCCTCCCTGCCTTTGGAGGTGTACCAAGTGCTTCAGCTTGATATCTAGAATTTAGGGATGGATTCTAAATAATCACCTATCACCATAGTCACAGTATTTTCTACTTGCTGCCTACCATGATGAACAGTTCTATAAAACAGGATTTCTATCTTACTTTTTTAGTCTAGAAAGCTCATTTCCTGCAGGTTCTCTAATACCCTGCTTACATTTTCTTTCTTGCGCCTCCTACTCTACTGTACCACATGGAACCCATGCCACAATTGCGCAGATCACCTAGAATCCTGACTTCGCTGGTTTCTCTGATTTTAGACTTTCCTGCTGCCATACTCTGCCTTGCATACTGGATCAGAATCCTTGCCATTGACACCTGACTGTTTTCAGCCAGGTAAAAGCTTTTCCCATCCTTTCTACTTTGTGCATTCAATGACAGCTCCTCCTGTAGGAAGTCTGCTGCTGCAGCCAGATTGGCTTCCACAGCTTTTTTAAGAAAGGACATCCAGTCATGACCTCTTTTCTATTATCCTTGGTTTTTAATATCCCAGTCAGTATTCATATATGAATCATCCACAATTATAATGAAATATAAGCATATAGAGGCAATCCCAAACTCAGACATAAGTTGTTTTCAGAATGGCCCTTTTAGAATGCATTTTTCCATCAGAGAAAATGCTTTAAATGGTAATTATAATTCCAATTTATTATTTACTTACAGAAATATTTAACCACTAAGAAAACTAAACTGTCGGTAGATAGGAATGCTCTGAATGATGGCTTTCTCCATCATACACTTTTCCTCTAACTCATACCTTCTTGAAGCCTGTCATGGATTGAATTGTGCCCTCTAAAAGTATGTGTCAACTTGGCTAGGCCATGATTCCAAGTATTGTGTGGTTGTCCTTCACTTCATGATCTGATGTAATTTTCCTATGTGTTGTAAACCCTAGTCTCTGCCTCTGGTTAATGAAGCAAGATTAGGTTATGTTAAAAAGGATTAGAGTAGAAT
>NW_004444021.1:10060113-10061588 GCF_000243295.1 Trichechus manatus latirostris | reverse complement strand
TGGTGACTCCACCCAGTCAAAGGCAGAAAACTTTTCGAGACCCAGAAAAACAAGAAAGTTCCGTCAGTTCTGACTCTCACAGGGTTCACTGTACGTTACTACAGCAACTTTTTAAAGCAATTAGCAATATCTTTTAAAAATGCACACATCCTCTGTCCCAGAAAATCCCTTCATGAAACTATACCCTAGAGAAAAAAGTGTACCAGATGGAAATGTGTCTAATGAAACATTAGATGTAGTAGCAAAGCCAATACAAAACAACAAAATTAGAAACAACATAAATTTGTATCATTAAGGGAATGACTGCATAAATCATGATACATTCAACCTATGAAATATAATACAACTGTTTAAAATAATATTTTAATTATTTCTATCGAGCCTGAGGAATATCCATGATATGTTAAAAACAGAAAACAAATTCATCTGCTGTAAGCTTATTTTTGTAAAATAAACTTAAAGACATCCTCATTCTGCATATGTCTATATTTGTTTCTATATGTTTCTATGAGCATAGAGTAATATTTGGAGCGATATATACTATGCTGGTAATATTTATTACCTTGGGAGGAAAATGAGAAAGATTAAAGAATTACTCAGTGCTATTCATGAGGGCCCTGGTGTCATAGTGGTTAAGAACTATGGTTGTTAACCAAAAGGCCAACAGTTTGAATCCACCAGATGCTCCTTGGAAACCCTATGGGGCAGTTCTACTCTGTCCTATAGGGTTGCTGTGAGTCAGAATTGACTCGAGGGCTAACAATAACAATATTCTTAAGTAATGAGTCTGAATCGACTGGACAGCAGTGGGTTTGGCTTTGGTATTTTAAGTAAAACATGTTTTCAGTAGACATTTGCATTAAATCATATTCTTTTCAGTACTTGAGAAGAGAAACACTAACAACCAACCTGTGGTCTCCACAGCAGCATTGTAACTAGCTTGGACATTTGAATGAATTGACCGTTTTCAACAAATTGAATCAGTTACTTTGATACATTTAAGAAGTTGTTTTGGGGAAAACATTATCGGCTTTTCCATTTCTTCTGAGAACAGAAACATTGGAAGACAATTGTCTACAAGTGGTCAATGTGAATCAACTTTTTTTTCTTTTTTTTTTTTTTTAACAGAACTCACCGATAAGCAGTTTTTAGTATAGAAAGGAATTTAATGGTGTCTTGGTCCACTGACAGGAATTCGCTATCAGCCAGTTAAGGCAGCATTTTAGAAGGGCGCTTGTCAAACTAAGTGCCAAATGCTCACTGTCTCTTGGATCCCTTTATGAGTTAACTCACGCCACTCATGATACCCTGACAGAAAGCCTGCACTCCATCTTATCTTGGGTTTCAGATACCAGCAGTGAAACCCTAATATGCTGATCTTTGTAACTAAATAAGAATATAAAATGATGACAGACAGGAAAGAGATGAGTTATAAAATGCTTGTCTGTGAGTTATTTTGCCCTCGTAAATACTTA
>NW_004444021.1:10058159-10058902 GCF_000243295.1 Trichechus manatus latirostris | reverse complement strand
AGTGGCTAAGCCACCTTTCCTTTTGACTGCCTTAAAAAAACTGTTTTTCTGATCCTTTTACAATATTCTGTATAACTGTATTTTAAATGTTTCAGGAAACTCATGGTCGGGCAAATCCTGTCACCTGGAGCCACCTTTGCGAAGGAGGCCAGCTCCAGTGAGGTGCCAACTGAGACTGCCGCCTGCAGCTTTGTAAATCTTAATCAGAAATGTCCTAGCTGTACTCACCCCTCTTACGTGCAGTGTTTTCCTTCATAAATTTCTGTATTTGTTGCAGCCTCCTGAAGCACTTTGTTCAGATTATTCTGGCCCTGTTTTCCATTTTGAAAAACTATTTTTTGCAATAATAAAATTCTGTTTTTAAATTTAAACAGACTCGTGGTTTTTCCACTACAACAGTTCTAAGTGCACATCTCAAACTTTACTTTGGATATTAATCTTAACCTACAAACACACAGTAACAAGATGGGAAGAATCGACAGGTTGGGTAAATATTGAAACCTATTGATGCTAAAGGTCTGTCACGACCTTATATGAAAGAAATCTATCTGTGCATGTTCTGAGAAAGAATCATCTAAACATGTATTCTGAAAGTAAGTCAATAGTGTCATATTGAATACAATGCATTTTCTCTTAGAATGGTTTGCATTTTTTTCAAACTTTAATGTAAATTCTTTTTTAATCAGTGGACAACAGTTAATTATGTATCAGTGAAAATTAACCCCAAATATTTAAATGTTGTT
>NW_004444021.1:10056802-10058059 GCF_000243295.1 Trichechus manatus latirostris | reverse complement strand
AAAGAAAAAATGGCATTTATTAGTAAGAGATTTCTAATCCATGAAACACTTTTAATGCATGGTCCACAATCTGGGGTTTCTGGATTTATTCTTTGAAACAAACCTAGAATCTATGGATTTATGGAGTATGGCTTCCTGGAAAATGTCATATATGCTGTACAGTTATTTGGGTATAAAATGGCAATGTTCACAACCTAAAATGCTCTCTACTGGTTGAGGTAACGCACACACCTCACTTAGAGATCTTTTTCATTATTCTGGGTCAGAAGGTACATCTGATGCAAGAAGGAAGAACTTCAGATCTCTGCTTGAAGTCCCAGAGTTCTTTTGGATTTGCCTGTGTCTCCTGATTGCTTGCACCCTGGAAATTATTAGTAAAGCTTGACGGTTGACTTGGCAATCCGGTTGTTTCTGTTAGCTAACTCCTTCTCTTCCACCAGCTACGTATTTCTCTCTCAGTCCAGCCATACCCTATCCATCTATCAGGTCTCAAGGCCCACCTCCTCATAATTCCTCCATCCTTCCACCTCATAGCCTTCTCTGAAACAAAAGAATTTTAAAATTGCAAAGCCAAAAAGGATCTTGGAGATTATCTCATTCAGCTTCCTCATTTTATCGATGAGGATACTGATTCTCGGAAAAATGGTCTGAGCTACATTAATGATTCTTAGTTCAGGGCTTTCCACATAACATCACAGGTCTTGCTATGCACCCCACTTATTTTGACACTGTATTCTTTGTTGACTTGGTCAATCGTCATCCAAACACGTAGTTCATGTCTATAAGTTATAAAGTCTAAGCAGAGAAGGACTACATCTATTTTTATTTTAATTATTCTCACAGTCATATCATCTACATTGGAATATCTCAATAAATATGTGCATGGTTAATAAATTATCAATTTTCTGTGTCTATTATATGAGCAATTTGTACTAGAGAATGGTTTCTATGTTTAGGTCATCATCTCCTAGAAACACTTTCAAAATTCAGCTTTCTGGTTTTTCCTTTCAATTTCCTCCTCATGTATGCAACACCCATCTCCTCCAAGTAGATGCAAATTCAATAGATTTGCGGTGGAGCCTGGGACTCTATTTTTATAACTTCCCAGGATATTCTGGTGATGACCAGGTTTAAGAAAAAATGAATTAGGTGACCCAATAAACTGGCATCTAAGTCTAAACTTGAAATTTGTGTGATCTCTTTTTGGAAGAAGTAATACACTAACATATGGGTTTACTCTACATATAATTATAAAAT
>NW_004444021.1:10054025-10055925 GCF_000243295.1 Trichechus manatus latirostris | reverse complement strand
TTTTTGTCCCCCCTGGATTTCTTTGCATACTTACTTTTTTCTCATTTAGTGGACATAGTTCTGCAAACTGCCTTGAATACTTTTTAGAACAGTGTAGGGATAAATTCATAATTATATAAATACATTTATTGCAAGATTCTATTTGATATCATACCTGAAAATAAACTTTTGGTTCAATTGTCACAATGAACTACAATCCAGTTAATTTGTCACACCCCACAGAACATTGCCCTCAACCACCAGAATAAAGCTGGCAGGTAGCAAGACAGTACACCTATCTTGAAAGTCATCAAGTGAATGTTAATAGTAATATTAAGAGTTGCATAGTGTCTAACCTAGGAGCCCTGGTGGCCAGTGGTTAAAGTACTCAGCTGCTAACCGAAAGGTCAGCTGTTTGAACCCACCAGCTGCTCTGTGGGAGGAAGATGTGGCAGTCTGCTTCTGTAAAGATTTACAGCCTTGTAAACCCTACGGGGCAGCTTCTACCCTGTCCTATAGGGTTGCTATGAGTTGGCATCGACTCGATGGCAGTGGGTTTTTGGGTTTGGCAGGCTCTAACAAGATTCCAGTTACGTAAAGTTACTATAAATCTAGGAATTAATTTCTTTCTGAATAACAACACAATTTGACTACAATTCTAAATTATAAGACAATTGACAATACACTTAGACTACACTTCCTAAATTTTCAGTCAAATATTGAAGAGTCCTGACTTACGATTATTTTAAAAAATAATTCTATGCTTTTAAAAGTTTCTTGGGCTGTTTGTACTAAATTCCAGTACTTAGGGAGGTTCTATTTTAGTGATGCGAAGTAATGCCCTTACTATGCTTGACTGCACTTTTCTAAATTTCCTCTTTCTATGTGTCTTTCATAACATGTCAGCTCATACCTCTTGGATGTTTTCTCTTTTGAACTGCTGTGAAGGATAGACCCTCACCTCTGCTGGGTTCTGTATTTAACATGTCTGAGTATAAATTCAACTATTTTTCTTCTGGACTGATCTGTGCAATGATTAGGATATAGGAGGTCATGACTGACATTTAGAATCAGGCGCGTCTCAGAACGTAGGTTGTTAATCAGAATGATTACACTAGAGAAATCTATTACTTTTACAGTTTAAATAATGCTACGATGGCAGTGTATCTGGATCAGAATGTCTGAGTCAGTCTAGGATCTCTGTGACCACAGAGAAGCAGACTGTAGTAAAATTACTTTAATTCAATTTTCAAATTTTGGAATTACAGAAATAAAAATACGGTTACTTGTGAGCCAGCATAACATGTCTTAAGAAATAGAACCCATTCTCTTTCCACATATACCAAAACAAAACCAACCTGTTGCCGTATTATTCATACCGACTTGCCATGTATACACTTAGCTTAATCCTAAATTTTGTTTTAATGGAGAAGTGTGTCCTTTGAAAGGTACCAGATAGATGTAAAAATGCCTTGCTTTAAGAGGACTGTCCCTCTTGATCCATAGACTGTACTCTTTTACTCCAGAGGAAAACATCTTTTACTGGATTACGGTTGAGCCTAACTTCTCCCTCCCTGTGCACCAATACAATTCCTTTTCCTTTCTATTCCAATGAATGAAACTGTTTCATATTACCCAATAATTAAATTCCTACTATTTCAAGATTTTTATTTTCACACTTTTTGGTGACCAAGTATATTGCTCAAAAACATCAACAGTTTATAAGAATATGTTTCACTTCTATCCAAGTCTCCCAAAGCCTTGAGAGGATCTAGAAATAGGGCTTATGATGATGAATCCTCGATTTTATTTAAACATTTAGCTGTAAAGTGAAATACAACATATCCAAAAATAATAAATTATATGACTGAGGTTTGACAGCAGACCACTATAAGCTCTGCCCTCAATTAAAAAAAAAAAA
>NW_004444021.1:10046480-10047624 GCF_000243295.1 Trichechus manatus latirostris | reverse complement strand
AAATGACCAATATGTTTTATAAGCCCAGATATATTTTGCTTCCTTTAGAAAATAAATTTAAAATGACATATAATCTTAAATGTATGCGTTCCAGATATGTCTGTTACAGGAGCCATTGAAATATATTTATTACTACCAATTAACTAAACCTTTTATAGCATAGGGCACAAATTCTCTCATGTTTTTGGATACAGTGTCTCAAACAAAGTACATCATAAGCATTATTGCACTACTCATATTTTTGTGATGAAACTACAATTTTAACAAGTATCCATTCAGTTTTTGGTGATGAATCTTAACTATTACTATTCAATAAAAAAACTATGTTTCCATTTTCCAATTCTTCTCTATTTCCAATATAACACAAACATGAACCTTTCTCTGGTAACGAGGAAGTCCTATGAAGTCCTCTCTAAGCCATTTTAGTTTGCCCTTGACTAGAATAAAACCCAAGACAAACTTTGTATGAAAGGAGCTTCATTTCCATTTTCAAACTTACATTTGTCATCCATAGTTACCTAAAGTTCTAAACTTAAAGAGGAAAAGATATAAGGGAAATCGTAGAGAAATAAATGAGAAAAACATCTGTCCACAAACACACCAAGCATTTGGCAGCCCCATAGGCACATTCAACAGGCATCAGTAGGACTTTTTTTTCCAGAATCCAGACCTCAACTACAACCAGTGCTTTAGTTTTCCTTTCCCCTTTTTGGAAGAGACTGCAAGATTCCCATGGCAACTTTGCTCAGTCAGTTCTATTTACAGCCTGCCGCTTAGCAATACTATAATGTCATAGCCTCTTAGCAATCCTCAGGCATTCACAAAAGTAAAGTTGATTTTCTTGGAAAGAAAAGAAAGCAGGTTATCTTTTACTGTTTTTGCTAGAAATAATTACCATTTTAACAGTTAGCTAATGAGTTCATCAGCAAATTCATTTAGACTGGAGGACAATACACTGTTTAAGATGCAGACGATGCTTAAAAATGCCACCAGATTCTAAGTTCCTTAAAAATAGAAATGATACTGGTCTTTATGTCGTCTCCACAAACTGGCACAAGTACTGAATTTAAGTAATAAATTTTCCGAAGTACATTATAACTGTATGTTTTGTTTTTTTTTTAATAAAGAGAGATATATTATTTTA
>NW_004444021.1:10043749-10045211 GCF_000243295.1 Trichechus manatus latirostris | reverse complement strand
TCTTGTTAAAGAGATTAAGCCTGTGATGGATGGCTTTAACTATCACAGCAGAAAATCCATCAGCTTAGACTGAAGGGGACAGAGAAAGAGCAAAAGGAAAGAACACTGTCTACCTCTTGGAATTCTACAGGCAGGAAACAGGCCAAAGGAGCTACATCTGCTGTCCTCCAAGAAAAGAAAAGGACCATCCCTGAAGTAGCTCTGAAATCAGCAGAACTGTTGGAGGGAGAACAGGAAACAGAGCTTCATAGGTCTCAAAGGATGGAGCCATGGCCTCTGGGGTCTCAAAGGGTAGAGCCATGGTCTCCTAGAGTCAGATCTTCACCAGCTTGGTTCTGGAGTGTGGAGCTGCCATTCATTTTGGCCAAGAGGATGGGGCCACTGCCCAAAGCTGAGGGTGCAGTACTGCCATGTTGAGGGGCAGAAGAATGGGGCCTGTCGGGGCTGAGGGGATGGGGCTGCCACTCAGATGGACTAGGAGAATGGGGCTGCCCAAAACCAAGGGAGCAGAGTTGCTATCTCAGTGGGCCTAGAAGGTAGAGTTGAACCCCAGGCCCGAGGGGCCTCTATCCAGACGGGCAACACTCAGAGTCTGGAGGGCAGGGACCTTGCCCAGATGGTGTCAAAGAACAGAGAATTATTTTCAAGACTTGAGAGCTACTGTAAATTGTTCTGCTGAGTTTTGGACTTGCTTGGTGCCCTTTATCCCTTCAGAATATTTATAATTCAAGCATTGACATAGCTCTACCAGATACCACTATTTACTAGTCTGTGGATCCATTTGTTTTGTGTAAATAAAAGAGATATTGTATTTTTAAGCAAATAACTCCTGCCTTCTGTGTTTGTTTGCTGTCAGTGCCCTTCCCCTGCAAGGGATTTTTGTAAACTCCCTATGCTAATTTTCCTTTCCTTTTACGTAACATGTAGAAAAGGATTGGCACAGCAGCACTTGTAAGGGTGTCTCTCAGGGGGAAGGGCTTGGCAGGCAAACAAATGCAGAAGGTGTGTTATTTGCATAAAAATATGAGACCCTGTCTTCATTGACCACAAAGCCACCCATGTTGTTGATACTGCAAACAACCTTATTAAATGTTTTGAAAATATCAAGACCAATCTAAATCTAAAACATTACTTCTGCTTGCTTCTGAAAGTATCTAGTAGATACTGATCTTTCCCTTTTTTTGTTGTGTTTCCATTTGTTCTATTTACAATTCCTATTATACAGCTTGTAATTCATTTTAATAAATACATACCTAAGTGAAGCTAACAACTTTAAGCCTAACAGTAATGATAATAATCTATGTAGCAACTGGAATCATCATGTCAATTATGGTTTTCATAAAAAAATAAAGCAAAAAATCCTATGCTAAGCTACTCTATGGACTTATAAAGAAATATGAAAGATATCCTTTGCTTTCAATAAACTTACAACCATGTTGAGAAGACTTAGAATAAATAGATT
>NW_004444021.1:10041100-10042769 GCF_000243295.1 Trichechus manatus latirostris | reverse complement strand
ATTTAAATTGAGGGACCCTTGCTTCAGACCCTGAAATACTGAGGAGATTTTTCAGTTTATCAGTGCCGTCTGAAATTACTTTCAGAAACAGAGAACGTTTTTAGTGACCTAGTTTATTTTTTAAAAAATATTCACAATGATGAGAGAGAAACCTGATGTGCAGGTTAAACCTGCTGTGTTCTAAGATAGCCTAAGGCTGCCTCCACAGTCTGTCGGTATCTACCAACTTAGTCTTTCCCCTGGTTATATTTTTTAACTGAGCTTTTTTTTTTTTAACAAAATAGTTACAATACATATCATGAAAATATCCAAATTTTGACATTCCAAATTAGAAGTCACTAGTTATACATTCAAACTATGGTCTATTTTGACAGCAAATTTTTAAAAACTGCATTAAAGAGGCAATTATTTACATGAAGGCAATTAAAAAAATGTGAACTATGTAGGTAAAATCACATTTGCATGAAAGTAATTAGCACACTTAAGCAATTGTGCAATATCAGCAGGTCAGGAAGTAAACAGCAATCAAGCCAAGTTGATTACTGAGGCTTAAAAAAAAAAAAAAAGACATATAAATGAAACTTAGTAGGCTGCATAGCAAATATCAATCAAACTGATTGATCGCTAGGAAATAAGAGCATTAACAAGGCAATCAAGCACACTCCATGTCTGTCTGACATAAAATCTGCTGAATGAGGGAAACCAAAGTTGAAAAGGAGAATTGGTGAATGACTTGAGTTAAAAACCAAATACGGGCTAACTCTGATCTTGAAATATTTACTAGGAAATAAAGTGAAATCCGTTCTGTAATTCTAGGAGACGCAGAAGATGAAGAAAAATGGCCTGACGTTTTCTGCCATTTCAGTGCTCACTGAAGCAAACTGAGACAAAACCTGCTAACTCAGCCCAGCCCATTCACTGCTATCTTTTCCATCAAGACTGAGTAACGTAAATCAATAATTAGAAATTTGAATATAATCATCCACAATAGTCAAAGAAACAGTCGTCTTTACCCTCATTACTCTTCTCACGTAGAAGAGGAAAGACAACCTTCTCATTACACGAGCATGTTTTAAGCTATGGCCATCTTCACAGAACAGAAACTACAAGGAAAGGAAGGAGAAAATTTGTTTTGGGATTCCCTGACTGTTCTAGGAATGTCTGGCTTTACCTTGCAAGCCATATCTTCGTCATCAATTGTTCTAATTAGCAGATTCTTAAAAATAAAGATCAAATGCTTTTTCTTCTCTACTTCCATGGAATGGTAAGTTTTTTGAGGTCAAGATATTTGCCATATATATCCTTGAATTTCTCTCATCTACAGTGCATATTCTCAATAAATATTTCAGATAACAATAGAATTTTACACTTTAAATTGTCCAATCCCATCATTTTTAGATGAATAAATTGAAACATTAAGGGAGAGCAGAATTTCACCTTAGCACACTGCAAGAGAATGGCAGATGAAGGCGGGAATGATTTTTTATTTTCAAGCCAGCATTGTTCCCATCAAATCACACAACCCTGAATGAATGGTGCATAGATTTTATAAATAAATCAGGTGACATTTGTATTGAGTGAAAGTGTTCCCCTTCTTCTCAAACAATAGAACACTATTGTTTCTAAATCTAAAGTCAATTTTGGGGGGTATATGAAAGTGTAAATCAGC
>NW_004444021.1:10038725-10040335 GCF_000243295.1 Trichechus manatus latirostris | reverse complement strand
ACTCTGGTTTTATTGACTAGGTAATTAAAATTTACCTTCTTAGGTAATACATGGGTTTGGCAGGGGAGAATTGGAGGCTAAAATTGAAGTATGTGGTATTTGGTTTCATGTTTTGTAGAGAAGTAGCATAGGTGGCACAACGATTAAGTGTTCAGCAACTAGCCAAAAAGTTTGTCGTTCGAACACACCCAGAGGCACCTTGGAAGACAGGCCTGGTGGTCTGCTTCCCAGAGGTCACAGCCTTGAAAACCCTTTGGAATGGTTCTACTCTGTACATGTGGGGTTACCATGAGTCACAATCGACTTTGTGGCAACTAACAACAACAAAGTATGGGTAGTGGTTTAGAGCTTGGACACTAGAGCTGGTTTTAAATGCTGCTGCCTCTACCACTTACAAGGTTAGAGGATTTATTACCTCAGGCAATTTATCATTCAAATATCTGTGCCTCAGTTTCCTCATCTGTAAAATGGGCATAGTAATAGAACCTCACTCACAGAATTATTTTAAGGATTAATGAAGTCCTGGCAACAGTAAGCGCCATAGCAGTGTTAGCATTTGTCAGTATTTTTCTATGGTAGTTATGTTGTTGTTAGCTGCTGTTCAGTTGGCTCTGACTCATGGTGATCCCTGTATAACAGAATGAAACGTTGCCTGGCCCTGTGCCATATTCATGATCATTGGATGCTCCAGTCCATTACTGCAGCCACTGTGTATTTTGAATGCCTTCCAACCTAGGGGTCTCATCTTCAAGCACTGTATCAGACAATATTCTGTTGTGATTCATAGGATTTTCACGAGCCGATTTTCAGAAGTAGCTCGCCAGGCCTTTCTTCCTAGTCTTAGTCTGAAAGCTCTGCTGAAACTTGTCTACTTTAGATGACCCTGCTGGTATTTGAAATACTAGTGGCATAGCTTCCAGCATCATAGCAACACGTAAGCCACCACAATACGACAAACTGACAGATTGGTGGATGAGTAGCAGTTGCAGTGGTTTGTTACTATCCAAAAAATATATGACTCTTAAAATCACGAATTGGCGATACTATTTGGAACAGAAATTTCACATTGTTTCATTTGTACTGAAAAATAACAAATATCTTGGAATTTATTGTTTTAATTGAAACTCAGAAATACATATTCATATTTTTAAAATGTTGCCACACTTTCATGTATTTAAATAAATTCACATTTACAAAACAGAGCATCTAAATAAATTCACTTTCAGAACCGATGATATTTAAAGTAGAAAAGAAGTAGATTACTTTTGTCTGTAATAAATATATATTTTTCATGTAAGCCATTGAATATTTAATCACTCACCCCTTAATGGACTCACTACTGGACTGACTTTTATCCAACATCAAAACACCTTTATTTAATGAAATTTACTCAGAAAAGAAAAAAAAATTGTATTTTATATTGACTAATGCCCACTAACTTCTGCTTCTACCAGGTGAGTTATGAGCATCAGTAATCAGTAGCACTTGTTTCTACAATGAATTAACCAATTATTCTTTTATTGTAATTACATAACTAAATTAAATACAAAAATATATACTAGAGTGAGGAAAGAGGGTTAAAGGTTTACATAGTTCTATGGTATTGGCTT
>NW_004444021.1:10036817-10038181 GCF_000243295.1 Trichechus manatus latirostris | reverse complement strand
CAAAGAACCTCTCCTGGTTAAACCTAAAGGCAGATATAAGGAGGAAGGTGAAATGTGAACGGTGAAGTTGTTTTTGCTGTTGCTTATTTGCTAACTTGATTTATGCTGGTACTGTTGAACATTTCATGGAATGAGGAATAAGCCTTAATTTCAAGATTTGATGAATTCTATAGAAACTGATTATTTAAACCAAACCAAATTCATTGCCATCAAGTCCCAATTGACTCATGGCTGCTCTATAGGACAGAACAGAACTGCCCCATAGGGTTTCCAAGAAGCTGTTAGTGGATTTGAACTGCTGACATTTTGGTTAGTAGCTGAGTTCTTAACCACTGGACCACCAGGGCTCTGATTATTTAAAAGTCCTGGTAATTTTTTAAATAATTAATTGTAATATGAAAATTAATTGTTAATACAGTCTTCGGTTTACACAAATACAAGTCAGGCTAGTAAGTGGAAATAATGTTTTTGTTACTCTATGTTTCTTTTATTTTAGATTGAAATTATGAAAGAATATTGAATCTTGAAAAGGGAAGATGTGATTTAATTCTAATAAATCATTAAAAGAGAATTAACTTATAAAATTTCATTTTTTTCTGTTGAAGAGAAAAAAAGCTATTAACATGATTATACTTTGTTAAAGAAGCCCTGGTAGCAGAGTGGTTAAGCACTCAGTTGCTAATCTGAAGGTTGTTGGTTCGAACCCACCAACCACTCCTTGAGAGAGAGATGTGGCAATCTGCTTTGGCAAAGATTTACAGACTTGGAAACACTATGGGGCAGCTCTGCTCTGCCTTATAGGGTCACCATGAGTTGGAATCGACTCCACAACAATGGTTTATACTTTGGTAATTGCAAAAGCTCAGTCTGGATAATGGCTGAAAAGCCATCAACAACTAGAAAAAGCAAATGAAAACAGGGTATAGATGGCATATTGAAAACAGGAGGTTACAAGCCTCTAGAAGTATTCAGCATTAAAGTTACTTTTGTGAGCAATATTATAGAATGACTGTTTTAAACATATGTTTTACCTGTGTTTGCCTTGAACACAAGAATTAGCAGGGCAATTCTATATAGAGTTTTTTTCCACCGGTCAATCTGATAACACAGCTGATCTTTTGTGTACTGTAAATCATTACCATTAACTTAATAGCGAGAAAAAAAAAATGACAGCCACTTAAAATACAAATGACATTGCATAAATGCCTTCTGGTGTACACTAAGTGCTCAACAACTCCTTTCAGAATGATTCGATTTAATTGAAATTTATTACTGAGAATTTAAAAGATCAAAATGGAAAAATGTTCTCCATTTGGAATAGTCTTTTTAATTTCAAACTGTTTCTGAATACTCTGGCTTATATG
>NW_004444021.1:10028375-10034959 GCF_000243295.1 Trichechus manatus latirostris | reverse complement strand
CCAAAACTCTGCTTAGTCCTAAAGTTAGGAGCATAGGCCCTATAGTTCTAAGACTGCAATTTTTCTTTTTCCAGTATGTTATAAAATTATATGATTGCCAGGGAGCAGAGTGTCTGATAAGAAACTTCACTACAAGCCCCACAGCAGCAATAAATCTTTAAGGTTTGACAGAGGAGGGGTTAAACTATTGACCAGTAATAATTGAGAGGACATTTACTCTGCTCTTATTCAGTTATCTATTTTAATGGTAGCCTAACAAAAATGCAAAAATGTGTTATATCAGGATAAAAATAAGTAGCCAAGGGTGAGCATATGTTTGGGACAACTGCCGCTAACCTATTATGTATAAGTTACATAAATCTAGAACATACCCATCACCCGTACACACACCTGAGTGAGTTCCATTATCAGGCTATAAAAGTGATAATTTATGAGTCCACTCCAACATGTAAATACAGCATTAATAAAACTCCCTAAGGAAAAGGGGAAACTTACATACAGTATTTTTTATACAAATAACTCATATATCATTTCTTGTCAACCATGCAACCCCCCAACACTATTTCTGTAAGCATGCTATACCACACATTATTTATGTGGGTGCATTATTTGTGAAAAAAATACAGTAATTCAGTAAGAAATTATATAAAGATCACTATGTATTTAATAAAAAGCAAAGACGTTACTTTGAGGACTAAGGTGCTCTGACCCAACCATGGTATTTTTGATCACCTCATATGCATGTGATAGCTGGACAATGAATAAGGAAGACCAAAGAAAAACTGATGCATTTGAATGATAGTGTTGGCAAAAAATATTGAATATACCATGGACTGCCAGAAGAATGAACAAATCTGTCTTGGAAGAAGTATAGTCAGAATGCTCCTTAGAAGCGAGGATGGTGAGACTTCATCTCATGTACTTTGGACATGTTATTAGGAGGGACCAGTCCCTGGAGATGGACATCATGCTTGGTATAGTAGAGGATCAGCAAAAAAGAGGAAAACCCTCAAGGAGATGGACTGACACAGTGGCTGCAACGATGGGCTCAAACATAGTTAATGATTGTGAGGATGGTGCGGGACCAGGCGGTGATTTGTTCTGTTGTTCACAGGGTTGCTATGAGTCAGAACTGACTCAGCGACACCTAGTAACAACAACAACAACATCATATATTTAGTGCATCATGTATAGAACTGTTCAAGTTTTTTGTCTCAGACTCCTAGGAAAAATACTTTTGATGCAGCAAGTGATTTTCCATCAGTCACCACATGTAATCCTTGTGTCAAGGCTACAAAGGGAGTGTTTTTTTAACCTTCCCTAATCTATGAGAGAAGCCCTGATGGTAACAGTGGTTAAACGCTTGGCTGCTAGCTGAAAAGTTGGAAGTTGAACCCACCAGCTGTCCCTTGGGAGAAAAAAGTGAAAATCTGTTTCCAAAAAGATTACAGCCTTGAAACACCATCGGGCAGTTCCACTGTGTCATATATGGTCACTAAGAGTCAAAATGGACTTGATGGCAACAGGTCTGGTTTTTGTTTTTTTTTAATCTATGAGACAACTGCAATCCAGAGTTGTTTTACTAATTTAAAATGTGTGTCGCTGAGTCGGAATGGGTTTGGGTTTTTTCAATTTCCAAGTCTGCCTAGCACTAAAGTCTGGGTACTTTCCTCTACACGCTAAGGAGAGTCAGTTTGCACATGAGCTTCTACCATATTTATCGTGAATACACTTTGCCCAGATACTTCAAATTTCTTCTAAATTCTAAGTCAAATTTCCTTTGTCTCTGTCTTCCACCTCTCAGCATTTATTTTCCAGTTTTCCCTGTAACAGTCTGCTCTCCCTAGGACTCTTTTTTTAATTCATAAGTTCTCTCATATCTTTCCCTTTCTCTTTAACTACTTTCTTCTGTCTTTTTTCTACAGATATAAGGGACCATGAGTGAGAGAATCCAGGTACCAGACTGCAAAACATCCATTTGCGTTCTGATTGTGTTATTAGCTCAGCTAAAGAGAGGAAATCTCTCAAAGAGTCCCCTATACTAAGAAGTCCATGGAACCCAAAATCTTCCACTTTCTTTTCTCTCCTTTCTCTCTATCCACTCATCATCTCTGCATTCTGTCTTCTCACAGAGAATATTCTGTCTTCCAGGTTTTTCTCCATTCATGTTCAGTTCTTAAGAACTTTTTTTTAGTTCTTTACTGCTAAGTTAAAAATCACCTAACTATCCTTCATATTAATTATAATTTATTAATTTATAAACAGGAAAATTATTAGCCAATACTCACAAATGAGAAGAAAATTTTACAAATTTCTTGATGAAGAAGGAAGTTTATCTGTTGACCTTAGTGACTTCAGTCATTAGACATAAAATCAATCTGTGAGTATTGAAACATTATATAAAATGAATTAATTTTTATGAAAACAGTTAAAAGTAAACTTGATTTTCAGAATGATAAATAGAAGTACTATTTTGAAAAAACAAGAATTCATCTAAGCTGAGACGCAAAAACATCAATGACAAAATAAACAAGACCAATATCATTTATTTTCACTTATCACTAAATAAATATTCTGAAAATGGAAAAACAACTGCCTTTGACTTGCTTTCTTAATAAATTGAATAGCAAAATGCAGATTTCCATTATAAAGTCTACATTATGTTTTTAAACTCCAGTCTGTTACCTATTAGAGTGTCACAAGAACAAGTTAATGGCTTATGACAAGTATTTTTAACTTGGTATATTTTCTAGATTGTAATTAAATGTTAATATAAATAATTTTATGTTAACTTTGGCTTTATTTTATTATACATAGTAAAGTTCAATATTACATGGAAGTTGCTTTATTTACATAGTATATATATTATATTTGTATATAGACATACTTACAATTTGAAATATAAAATCCATTCTTAGGAGTTTCAGACAAAAAACTCGGACATTTCTATACATGATACACTAAATATATGGTGAACTTCATATAATTTCCTATGGAATTATGCTCAATAATTCTTTGTAGTTTGTCATAAAATCATCAAATGATGGATAGTACTGATCACATAAGAAGGGTGAAGGGAAATACTGAATACATGGATTACTAAATTTTGAGGATTTAAACCAACATAGGGCTAAAAACAGGATTAAGATATATTGTTAAGTTATATAAGCTAAATATGTGTAGTAATATACCTTATAAGATATTCTCTGTGATCATGGATGTTAAGTGGTTTTTTTTTTTTTTTTTTTTAATGTTTTGTTGACAGACGTAGAAGGAACTGAGCCAATGAAGTTAGACATGTTTCAGAGTAAAGATCTAGCAGATCTTTAGAAATGACAAGGAAGGGCAGACAGTACCAGTTTGTTGTTTTTTTAAGGAGGAGAGTGAGTGGAGGTTGGGATGCATTCCTGGAAAGGACAATAATTAAGATCCTGTGTCAAAAGCGTGCATTAAGCATTGAGGTTTGGCACTATGGTCTGTCATTTCTCCTGTGACATGGGGGTGACCAGCGTGAATAACCAGGTGCCCATAGATCCACATTGGCTTCACTGTCCTACTTGCCCAGACTCCTGTATCCGGAAATCCCTAGACTGAGAGACAGTAAGGCACGTTCTCTTGGTGGTTTCTGTCTGCTGGCTGCTGTTCCTAGTGACTGTGGCCACAGTATGTCATTCTCTCTGCCTCCTGCTGCTACCTGAGAGTATCCAGTCTGCCCAGAGGGTGTGACATACAGAGTTAAATGTCTTTTTTCTATGCCTGATAAGCTTCTCCACATCCACTTCACTGTGCCTCTAAGGACACAGATTTTCTCTATTTGTTTATCTCCAAAAATATTAATTTATCCTTATGTTCATTAATTCAACAAATACTTATACGTGTCTTGAAAGCTTAAAACATCTAAACCTTGTGAAGGGTACTGGAGCTATAAAGATGAGCTCAAAATTCCAATATATGTTAAGATATGCAGTAGTGAGCTGACATCTCCACCTGGACATTTCAAAGAATACTTCACTGGGCATGAGGAATGTCACTACTTTAGAAGGAGATGAGCAGGATTACACCAAAGGGATCAAAGAAGGTGAGAGAGGCAGAGTTGAGTCCATTTCAAAAGGCACAGAAGATATGCAAATGGCTAACTAAATCAAGAACCACGATGTCCACTCTATTGGTTATATTTTCCAGACACATTATATGAACTAACCAAATACCGTATTATTTTTCCTAACTATATTAGTTTCCTAGGACTGCTGCAACAAAGTACCACAAACTGTGTGGCTTAAAATAACAGAAATTTCTTCTGTCACAGTTCTGAAGGCTGGAATTCTGAAATCCAGCTATCGGCAGGGCCACGTTCCCTCTGAAGCCTATAGCAGAGGTGCTTGTCTCTTCCAGTTTGTCTGGTAGCCTCAGGCATTCCTTGGCAGCAAAACTTCAAACTCTGCCTCCATCCCCATGAGGCCATCTTCCCTCTGTGTGTATCTGACTCTGTCTCTTCTCCTCTTCTTATAAAAACATCACTCCTATTGGATTAGGGTCCACCTTACTCCAGTATGATCTCACATTAACTAATTACATCTGTAATGACACTGCTTCCAAATCAGATCGCATTCACAAGTACTGATGGTTAGCACTTCAGGATATCTTTTGGGGAACACAATTCAACCAATCACATTAACTACCCTCTTTTTTTCTAATCATATTCCTCAAGTAATACCAAAATATCAACACTACATAGTCTTCTCATTTTTATTTGGCATATAACTCTGCCATAACCTTAGTTCTGATCCTTAGACATATCCGATTTCACTATGTCTGACTTATTCAGTCAGCTTCTATGCTTCTGGTCTTTTTTTCTTCTTACTGCTAGTCATTTGGCCATTTTTTTGTCTATGGGCTCTACAACAGAAGCTGAGCAAGGCAGAGTAGCTGGTGAAACCATACAAATGCCTCTTTTTAGTTATATAATTTGTTGTTTATTATCTCTTGAGTTAAAAATGCTAGTGGGAAGGGAGTGCCTGGAAGCTTATAGTTAAAATATTTTTGGTTTACTTGAATTATTGCACATAATATTTTTTGTGTGATTCTTGCATGCAGTGAAAATATTAATATCTCTATTTTGCCATTTATTGTTCCAAGACTCGATGGCAACTTAACAACAACAAGCCTACTCAACATAGAATAATTCACTATTTGTTTATTTTCACTAAATGTTCGCTAATCTTAGTATGAATGACTTTATCAATATTTCTTGTTCAAGTCACAAGTATTTAAATAGCTTGAATTTTATAGTAAAATAATTTTGTCTGAGATATTCAGAGTTTATAATGAGACATAAGTATATTATAAGAAACAGAGCTTGATGAATCAGTGCCACATTTACTCTGAGGATATATTTCCTTTATTTTAAATGAATTTATTAGGATTAATTCTCTTCTCACTGAAAAACATATCAACCGTTTCTTTAAAGTCCATATACTACCTGAGTGAATAAATTATTCCATGGGAAAGTAGTTCAAGTTATTTCCGAATCTACCTTCTACAGCATGTTAAATCTATTCAGATGCACCTTTGTTTACTTGGACTTCTAAACAAGTGTGCATGCTAATCCTGTTGCTCTAAAATGGATTTTTTAAACCTATATCATGTTGTGATCTCAAAAGAAACTGGAACTCTCAAATTGCAATGTTAAACATAGCTTTAGGAAACAAGTTATTTCATTGTGATATTCATGATACTTGAATTTTGAGAAATACCAGATTCATAGTACCGTTTGCTATATAAAACTCAGTGTTTCACTCTATATTCATTTTAATCTACATACAAGAGCCGTATGTTAATTAAATCAGATAAAATAGGTAAACTTCAATGTGGAAAATAAGGACTTGCATTTTTCCTCCATTTTAAAAATAGATCTTTATTAATTAACACTTTGGTGACCCAATTATTTTCTGCTTTAAATTTTTTGTTGATATCATTTGTTTTCATTAATGGAAGCACGCTGAATCATAGTTTCTGAATGTTTGGTAAGTAGTATGGATGTTTTTTTTGTTGCCCCCTCCCATAAGCCTACCCTACATGTTTAGTGGTACATATGAAGTACCACTGGAGCCCTGGTAACACAGTGGTTAAGACCTATAGAGAGCTATAGCTGCTAACCAAAAGGTAGGCAGTTCAAATCTACCAGCTGCTCCTTGGAAACTCCATGGAGCAGCTCTACTCTGTCCTACAGGGTTGCTATGAGTCGGAATTGACGGCAATGGGTTTGGTTTTTTGGTTTCAGTACGAAGTACCACTAATTACACCCCAGAGTCCCCACTAGGGTCTATTGATACATATGTGAAATAAATAAAAATTTTCAGAATTTCTGTTTTTCCTATCAAAAATGCAGGCACCTCATACAGTACCCTGTAAAAACAGTAATTTGCGACACACACTGGCTCTTCTGTTTCAAATAGACATAAAGGCCCCTGCTTTGCAGCAGCGTGCACTGTCAGTGGTACAGCAGCTTCCCAATAAACCCTAGAGGCTGAAAAAGTTCATAGTTGCTATATGTACCACTAGGCACAAAAGGGTTAAAATGTGCA
>NW_004444021.1:10026273-10027491 GCF_000243295.1 Trichechus manatus latirostris | reverse complement strand
TTTGACTGGTTCTGGCAAAGACTGTGGTTAAGATGGTCGGCGTTCAGGACCCACCACTCTGGCTTCTGTGTACAATTGTGGGAAACAATGACTGAGCGTGATAATGTGACCAAAGGGAGCCACAACTATGGAGCTGGAGTCCATGAACACCTGTGACCTGTGCTGGGACCTCAACCAACAATGATATCACTGAAGTGGAGACAGTATCCAAGTTTCTCTTCAGCAGCAACATCAAGGGCAGTGAGAAGCCACAAGCCATCTAGCACTTGAAAGCAAAAGTGACTCCCTTTGAACTAAATCAGTTTCTGGAATCCTTTGACAATTTCTATGGGACGGCAAAGCCTGAAGAGGGAGACAGATATTAGATTGCTGGTAGTAACAGCAGGAGAGGCTTCTAGATTTGTGGGGTAAGGGAGCATGGAAAAAAGGTAACCAAGTAAATGATGACTATATTTGGATTCCAAATGACAAATTTTGTATGTGAACAATTAGATTTATAGCATATGTATATGCAAGAAGGAAAGGTCACTGATGACAAGGTTTCTAGATAACGTTTGGAACAGAAGATTAGGTGCAGAGAATATAAAGGGGATGATGAAGCCATAAAAACATGGAGATAATGTAAGTAATGAAGCAGGTTTGAGAGTATGGATAATAAATTAAATTTCAGACAATTTTGGTTTAAAAGGCCATCAGGCTACTTAGGTGGGTGTGAAGGTACCTTGCTAAACACTTCATTTAGGTTATTTCATTTACTTCTCATGACAATAATGTAGGCTAAGTATTGTTATTACGCCCGTTTTGTTGATAAGTAATCTGAGGCAAAACGTGGTTATGATTCTTTCCCAAGTTGTTAACTAACCTTCCCTAGAAAGTGGTAGAGTACGATTCCAGCTGAGGCAGCATAGCTCCAGGGTCACTGCACTAAGCTGGGGAGTCGTAGAGATGAAAGAGTATCAACTTTGGAAGAAAAGGGACTTGGATTCAAATCTCAGCTTTGTCACTAACCAAGAGAAGCTGAATATATTCTTAATTTTCTAAGACTCTAATTCTTCACCTATAAACTGAGGATTCTGAGTCTCAACTTAGAGAGTTCTGGTTGAGTTTCATGGCATCATGTATGTGTTAGATTCCTATTGTCACTGTAACAAATTACTGCAAATTTAGTGACTTAGGAGACTCCGGCAAGATGGCGGTCTAGGCAGAAGCACCACGCCG
>NW_004444021.1:10006967-10017929 GCF_000243295.1 Trichechus manatus latirostris | reverse complement strand
TTAAAAGCAACACAAATTTATTCTCCAACAGTTCTGGAGGTCAAAAGTCTGAAATCATGGTGTTGGCAGGGCTGTGCTCCTTCTGAAGGATTCAGGGGAAAATCTGGGTTTTTTTTTTTTTTTTTTTTTGCCTTTTCCAGCCCTGATGGCACAGTGGTTAAGAGGTTAGCTGCTAAGCAAAAGGTTGGCAGTTCCATCAGTCGCTCCTTGGTAACCCTATGGGGTAGTTCTACTCTGTCCTATAGGGTCTCTATGAGTCGGAATCCACTTGAAGGCAAAGGGTTAGAAGTTGCTTGTATTCCTTGGGTTTTGGCTGCTTCCTCCATCTCCAAAGCACATCATTCCAGTCTCTGGTTCCATCATGATATCTTTTTTCTCACTCGATGGCAACACACTTTTTATTTGTTTGTTTCTTTAACTCCTCAAGAGTGTTACAAGGACTCTTGTGATTACATCTGGCCCACCCAGATAATCCAGGATAATCTTCCCATCTCAAGATCTTTAGCTTAATCATATATGTAAAGTCCCTTGTGTCATGTAAGGTAAAATATTTACAGGTTCCAGGGATTAGGATGTGGACATATTAGGTGTGGGGTTGGGGGGAGCTTCTATTATTCAACAGTCCACCACAATGTATGTACAGTGGCTGGCAGAAGATAGCAGTAATAATAATAACATTAATACTAATGAGAGCAATAAAGATTTATTGAACCTCTCTCTTGAGTAGTAATTCTCTATGTGTGACTTTTGATAGGAGTTGGAAAGCAATTTGTTAGTGAGTTCATAATAGGCATAAATGAATTGTAGCTATTATTATCACTGTGAGAATTGTTTGCTTTTATGAAGAGAATTACTATGCACAATTCTCAGAGCATACCCTTCCAAATGTCCTGCCAAATAAATTTCTCACTTTGGAAAGACGACCTTTCTAACTTCCCTCTTAAAAAGACTCTGGGCACAGCACATAATTGCAGTTTCATACTCCAGTCCTCAAATTCAAATCAATTATAGCTATAGTGATCCTGTTCAAGCATTGGCCAAATGAGTAAGCATTACCTGCCAGAAAAATCTTCCCTGATAAAACTCTCCCTTAATCTTTTCTTCCTATTTCTGTACAATTTCCTCTTCAGGTAATTGTTTACTTTTAAAAACTTGTGAAGTATACATACAAAAAGTGAACATGAAATAGGCATGAAATTAAAAAAATGAAAAGAATAAAAAATAATTATTACCCACTTACTAAAATATTACCAAACCTTTTGATGTACCTGTGTGCCTCTTTTCCTTCCCTCCCCTGCCAGAGGTATTCTCTATCCAGAATTTGGGGTTCAGTATTCGTTTGCTTTTCTGTGCGCTTTTAATAAGCTTTTTATTTTAGAATAGTTTTAGGTAGGTATACAGAAAAGTTGCAGAAATAGTATAGAAAGTTCCCATATGCCCCATACCTACTTATCCCTATTGTTAAAATCATACATTAATAGATATATTTGACACAACCAACAGATCAATAGTCACACATTATTACTGACTAATATTTTATTTGGATATCCTCAGTTTTTACCTAATGTCTATTTTTCTATTCTAAGAGCCTGTCTAGGATACCTTATTCCATTTAGTCATCGTATCTCCATAGGCTACTCTCCACTATCACGCTGTCTCAGGCTTTCCTTGTTTTTGATGACTTTGACAGTTTTGAGGAGTACCAGTCAGATATTTTGTAGAATGTAGTTCAACTGGTTTCACCTGAGTTTTTCTCTTGGTTAGACTGGGATTATGGATATTTGGAGAAAGACCACCGAGACCAAGCGCCATTCTCATCACCTGATTTAAGGGTACATGCTATCAAAATGATTTATGACTAGTGATGTTAAACTTGATCACCTGGCTGAGGGAGTGTTTGCCAGGTTTCTCCTCTACACAGTTAATACCTTCACCTTTAAATACCTGGCTTTTGGGAATGAAATCGTTACATAGAGGCACACACATAAAGAGTGGGAAGTTATGATCTACCTTCTTGAGGGGGTAGTGTCTGCACACATTATTGAAATTATGCAAGGTAGATTTGTCTCTTCTTCCTTATTTATTCAATCATCTATTTATGTCATTATGGACTCTGGGATATTCATTTTATACTTTTTGTTATAATCCAACAGTATTGTTATTGTCGTTTTCATTGCTCACATTGTTCCAGCTCTGGCCATTCAGAGCTCTTTCATTTGGTTCCTATGTGCCTTGGACATACTCCTATATAGTATTTTTTAACTGAGTCCTTTAATTTCTCCCATCACAAGATACCCCAGGGCCATATTCTTTTCTGTCATCTAAATCGGTTCTGATGTAAGTCAAACACCACTTTTTTTTTTTTTTTTTTTAGTTTTTATTATTATTGCCTTTTATTAACAGCATCTTTATAAATCTGATCTTTATTTTGTGTTTGGGGGTTGGAATCATTACCTATACACCTACAGATATATTTTAATACATACATACATAAAGAAATGCACAAATCCTACAAACTTTACTCCAACAATGAAGAAGAGTCGGATGACATTGGCATTTTGTCAGTTGCATTATAGGCCTTACTTTTCAGATAGTTTTTCTCTTTATTCTTGAAACACAAACATTATGTGGTCCTTTAGGGAGTGTTAGTTTTTTAGATTCATGCCCTGTGTATTTGAAAAAAAATCCTAATTTCACTTTTATTCTTAAAAAATATTTTTTGAGTGTGTATCTCTAGCTTACTAGCAATTTTTTTCTCCATTTACTGGTCTTCAGCTTTCATTATTATTATGAAGTCATGGTCGTTCTAAGTGTCAGTCTTGTGTAGGTAACATATCTTTTTTTCTGTGGCTTCTTTTATGAACTCTACAGTTTCACTACCATTTGTCTCAAGGTAGACTTCTAAAAAAATTTTTTTCTTCTTGGGATTCCTATAAAGTTAATTTCACGCCATTAATCAATTCTGAAAATTCTTAGCCTTTCTTTTAAAATTAACTCTTCTTTCTTCTCTCTTTTGTATCCTTCTGAAATGTCATCTCTCTCCTACATGTTTCTTAAACTTTCATATCTGCCATCCTTGTCACTGTTCTTGGGAACACTATCAGTCTAGATACATTAAAATAGAATTTCACAATGAGTTTTCTGAATTATATAACTTTTGTTACTTCTATCCTCAAACTTGTGTAGGTGTAAAATCATGGTCAGAAATTCGTAGAGGAAGCTTTTTTTCCCTGCTTCTCTCAGCAGGTAGTCATACTCACTGTCTTACTCATCACAGTAAGTTTTTGTGTTTATTTTTTGTTTTACTACTTTACTTGCAGGATGTGTTGTACTTTGTGAAATTCATAAGGGGCTTTAATGATGGTTTCATATTAGACCTATAACTTGCTTAGGTTACAGGTTTTGTTTCGTATTCTTCAAGCACTTTGGGCATTGCATTCCAGAATTCAGGTCACTAGCTATCAGAAGGTACCTCCCAGAGTAAATGCCAGTTCCAGCACTTGCTTACCGTATAGATTGCTGTTTTATTTTAGTTTCTGACCTCTGAGGAGTACAGATGCTTTTTTACTACCTAAGCCAAGAATTACAAAGAGTATTTCAAAAATATTTCATCTATTGTTTTGGGGTATGTTCACCTGAAGTGGATTATTCTGAACATCTGTCTTCCATATTCCCTTATTTACATTTTAAATTTTACTTTGAAATGATGACACGTTCTTTTACCTAAGCTCCTTTAAAATTGATTTTAAAATCATGAGGCTATGTATTTATTAAACACATATCTCTTCTACTTCAAAAAAGTATATAACTATAAAAAAGAATATAAACTCTAAAATCAAAAAAGTGTATAAACTATAAAATTAAAAACGGTCAAAATACTAAAATTCATATAATAAAGAGTAGATTATTATACTAGGAACTGTCACAAAGAATACTTGCCAAAAATAGAAAACTCAACTGAACCCAAATTAAAAGTGTGGCCACCAAAAGATAATAGACATAAAGAGACATGACAAGACAAATGAAAAAGAAGCAGTTAAAGGATCATTAAAATCACAGATTGGATGCCATGGGTAGTTTGTTTACCCACTTACAAGTGATGTGGCTTACATTGCTATATGTGGGGCTTCCCACTTTGATGGCAGTTCAAACAAAAGAGTCAATTCCTTATCTGAGTTCATATGGAGCAGAGACAAGAAACAAGAGGTAGACTTTTTGAGTAAAAGGAAAGTTTGAGTCCAAGGAGACCAGGAGGAATTTAAGACTGTAAAGACAATACTGCAATTGGTTCCGCATTAAATGTAGTTCAAGCCAAAACTTGTTCAGCTATTAAAGGAGAGTAAAATTCCCATTAACATATCAGTTTTTATAGGGAAGATAACACTTGGGTTATAATTTACCAAATGGCCTAAACCATCAAGTATCTATTAGCAGGCAAGACCTCTGAGTAAAATCAAACCTGTCTACTCCTACAAATCTTCTTTCCTTTGGGACAGGGAAACTCTATAAGAAAATACCGTCTCTGATGAGACCTTTATCACAAAACTTTCAAATTTTAGCTATGATTTTGGAGTAAACACACGTAAACATGGCTCCCTTATTTGTGTTAACAATCATGTAAATATACATTCTGTTGTTTTCGATGATCCAGTCCTTTAAATTTAATACTTTAAGGTAGATACTTGTGGTTAATGGAAAACCAATAATTTGCCTCAGAATCTTAAAAAGACAGATACAAGATAATTCAAACTCAGACTTGCCATTTAAAATTTTCTCTAGTAATAAATTTCAGAACAAAAGGTTAACTTGGATATTCAATAAAGAACATTTTATCTCTTAGCTATCCAAGTGTTAATAAAATTAATAATGCGTCGTTTTATTGCATACAATATATGGGGATTAATTTCCAGCTTAATTATAATGTGATATCAGGTATAAACAGATGCACATTAGATAGTTTTTATGTGTAAAAGATTTAAATACAAAAAAATAATTTAGGTATTCTGATAAGTAATCTTAAGAAAGCTTACGAAAGTAAAGATCTAATTTCCGAAAGAGACAAGAGAGATAATTTCTAATAGACTTATTCTTTTCAATATATTGCCCATGTTCAGTATGTGATAAAAATTACTCATAGTTGCTCTTTGTACATTTGCATTTTTAATATAGACAGACTTAGGAAAGATAAGAGTATTCAAGAGAAAAACATGAATTCTCTAATAAAAAATAATATACAGTTGTACTGAATAATCTGATATGGTTTCTTTTTTTAACCAAATTTTAGCAACATCGTATTGTACAACCAAACTCGGATCAATATTTCACTGAAAAAGGCTGCAGCCACATAGAAAAAGCTGCATTGTTTTATGAGAAAAGATGAATTAGCATAGTCAATGCAGCCTAGTGAGCTCATTTAGAGATTTGGACTCTAAACCATGAACAGTCTAATACTCTGTAAAGAAAGACAAAAGACAGTTTTTATTCAAAATAGAAAATTCTTGTCCTGAGAAGGATGGCACGTAATATAACGTGTTTTGCCAACTATTTTCACTTTGATGACAGGATCTTCAGTACATAAACATAAACTGAATTTCACTCAAAATAAGGATCACCAAATATGAGTGACTAGCAACTTAATGCTGCAATTGAAGTAGGGATGCAAATCATATATGCATTGAGGCGCTTTTCTCTTTTGCATTGGCTGATGGGAGGATTTAGTGTGGTCATGTATGCAGGAGCACTTTGAGCTCAAAGTGGAAAAGCATTAAGAGAAAATTATTATTAGTTATCTTTCCAGGAAGGAAATGAGTGCACCCTGGTTTAATGGATAAGAGTAATAAACATAATTTTGTCGACTGCCACTGCAGAGAATTCCACTCAGTGGCAGCAGCATTCTGATGAAAATTTGTTTCATAATAAACTTAGAAATGTCCACAGAAAACTGTTAATTACAATGGATTTTCTCACAAGCTTTAATATTTCTTAGACGAAAAAGAGTATCAGAGAATGTTACATTACAATTCAGTTTACTAGGTGAATGCTAATGGGCAAGTCAGTTATTACCTCTGAGCCCTGTTTCTCCATCTGTCATGTGGGCATGATGGTGTGTAACATCAATTGCTGTTTCAAATATTAAATTTATATAAATTCCAAGCTGTGTGCCCTAAATATAAAATTACTCAACATACAAATGAGAAGATACTTAGGGGGAAAATCAAGGTCATACAGGTGTATACAGCATTTAAATTAAATTTTAAAATTTTAAAGAGAAAAGAATTTAAACGTTATAAAAATGTTAGATAAAAGAAATGCTCAATTCAGGCATGTAAATAAACAATAATACATTTAGTTTTCATTTTAAAGTCTCTTAAATGTTCAGCAAAATGAATAATGTCTCTGTTTAAAATGTGTATAACATAAAGTATGTTTATGTGAAACCTAAGAAATAGTTTTTCTATTCTACTCTGCATTGCTAACATTTATCAGCTGTCACAGTTTTTCCTTCATAATTTCTAAAGGAAGTAAAGAATCTGCAGAAGGCTCAAAAAACTCAGAACAAATCATTATAGAGATGTATCTACAGCCTTTAGGGAGCAGCTGAAGTAGATGGTGTTACTTAGTTTGAGATACAGAGGCCAAGAAAGAGTAAGGTTAGACATCTGCATTCATCAAGATTTGAGTTCAACTAGATGATTTCATGAGATCCGTATCAATTTCAATTTTCTGTGATCTGCAACACTATTTTCTCCTAAAATAAATACATATACATAAGTTCTGTAGGTGATATAGAATTGGTAACCAACATTAGCATTTAAAAATATTGCATACTCCTTAAACATATATGCACACATTTAGTGGCTTAGAATGTGTTTCTCAAAGTGTAGACCCAGAATCATACAGCTCAAGCTCCTCTGTGGTGAATTTTAAAAATGTAGTTTCCTGAACCTCTCGCCTAGACCTGATTTGCTCTTGGAAATTAGCTTATGTGCTAGGCATTGTATGTAATTAAGACAAAAAAGCTGGTCCATGTTTTCAAGGGCCTTATACTTTTTGCAGGAGAGATGATTAAAACACATGGATTTACAGCAAATTATAGGAAAATTTTCCTAAGTGCAACAACACAGTAAAGAAGTGAAGAGTCATTGGATTAGAATAGACCTGCTAGTCAGAGAACTCAATGATAGATAAGGTGATGTTTAGCCTGGGGTCTCTAGAAGTGCCTAGAATTTGGTTACTGGACAAACAGCATAGAGGTAGGTATTTTGGTCAAGGGGATCAATGTGACTAAAGGCATACAGGCTGGAATACGCCTCACTGGTTCACTGGAATTTAAGAAGCCTAGACTCATGAGAAGGGACCAGAGTACACTGAGAAGCAGTAGCGGAAAATAAATTAAATGCAAACACATTATAGAGGGTTCTGGAAGAGCTGTTTCATCTGATGTGATAGGAGAGAGTCACTCAAGTCACCTGTTCAAAGAAAGCAGTGATCTAGAAGGCACAGAAAGACTGGATTAGAGTGAGGCTTTGAGGTTATTACAATAAGCTAAGCTTAGTCTGTCTTGGTACCTGGGGAGAAGAAAAGACAAGGATTGAGGGAAATGAGAAGAAATGATTTTCATTAGCCAAAATGCAAATCAATTCCTCCTAGAAGGAATTATCAGATAGCATGGTGGAAAGATCATGTATTTTAAAACACCAGTTCAATTTTGCCTAGATCCACTATTTGTTATCTAGTAATACTGAACTCTGGTTATTTTAGCTCTATGAATCTCAATTAAGTGTGTTAACCTATTTCATAGTGCTTCAATAAAAGAAATGACATGCTAAGTTTCTAGTTGAGTGCCTACATGAGACACTCAAGAATGCTGCTTTTGCCTTCCTAGCCAAACAACAAAACAAAAACCACTGATCTAAATAATATTTGACTACAGAACATTGTTCACCATGGAAATCCATTATACTCATTTTACAATCCATAAAATTTCCTTCATACTACTTATTTCACTTCAGTCTTCACTTTTTTCATAGTTCTCAGTCAGGCAGAGGCATTCCCAGACAGTAATTTTGAAATACATAATTGGAAAAATATTAAAAGTAGCATTATATTGTTTATGCATTTTATATTACCTGTTAATTTCTATTGATTAATTGACAAATTTATAAAGCAAATTTTCTCTGCTTTCAGAATTTTGATCTTATTTTCTTTTACTAAGTTGCACATTGACTTTTCAGGTATAATGCATACTCCCTTCCCATTCCCCATTACATTTGACTTCAAGCAGATTAATTGTACTGGATTTAGGAGCCTTCTCACAAGCTTGTCATAGGCCTCAGGTAACATTTCCTTATATTTTATTAGCTTATTAGAGTTCACAGAGAGGATTCAAATTGATATACTTGACTTGTGAGAATGAAAGGTAGTGTTTTTTTGTTTTGTTTTTTTCCAGGCACCTTTACCTCACTGCAAAAGCCAATTCTATATATTAATTATTAATTCCTAAATGGAAAGATCAAAAACTAAATTTTATTTATATGTTATGGCTAGACTTAGGGGAAAATCTCATTAACTAATCCATATAACAGTATCTTTCATTCCATATTCCAAATTTGTTGAAAGGCATATTTCATCTGTTTTAATTTTTTCCTTAATGATTAGCATGACTTACATTTTCTAACTTTAATTCTTTCTAACATGTTCTTTAACTTTATACAGTCTCTGTACAATTCTCTAGAAAATATCACAACCATTTCTTTTTTTTTAGAAGAGTCTGATACTTGTCATATGCAATAAATGGACCACATTGGTATGATGTTTATATTATAACAAAAATACTGTTCAGTTCAAAGATATAATGTACATGAACATGGAAGTACTTTAAACTTAAAAGATGTAAATAAGAATAAAAAATCATTACTAGTCAGGCACTTGACGTAAGGTTGAACCACAGGAAATTTTCCATTGTGAATATCAAAAAGGTCAAATATCGGCAAGTTAATATGGTTTAAATTACTGTGTTCTACCTGGATATAATTGCTATAAATTAACACAACTCATTTTCAGCAATAATCTTCACATTTTACACCTCAAATTAACACTAACCAAAGAGCTGTAAGTACTAAACTAACTCTGAGTCAAAAGTTAAATATCGAAATAGTCATTTCATTTCACTTTTAAAGAGTTAGTGTTTCAGTTTCTAACCTCACAAAAATAAAAACTTTCCACCTGGCTTTATGTTTTTAACATTTAAATGAATAAAAAATATATTTGGTCTTGATTTCTATAATAAATAATCCAAACTCTAGTGCTATCTTTCTGTACTTTTAATCTTCTCATGTTACTTGAATAAAATTAATTCCCATCATATTGTATTTAATGTACTAAAAATTGAATGTCAACTATTCCAAATCCATAATTCATAGAGGATATCAGAGTGTCAATTTGATATTCTGTATTTGTAACTGTTAAAAAGCACTTTCTCCACAAGTCATAGACAGAACAATATGAAATATTACCAGAGAGCATAAATGAGGAAACTATTCATAAATAGATGATAAAAACACGTATGAAGCCCCTGGTGGCACAAACAATTTAGCACTTGACTAGCCAAAATGTTGGCAGCTGGAACCTACCCAAAGGCACCTGGGTAGGCAGGCCTAGAAATCTGTTTTTGAAAGGTCAACCTTGAAAATCCTATGGAGCAGTTCTCTGCACACATAGAGTTTCAATGAGTCGAAATCAACTCAACAGCAACTAACAACATCAGCTTATAAATTATTGTTTCCCAGTCTGCAGCATGTTATAGGCCTTTCCACCAGGGTATGTAATTTCCATCCTGATAGACTCGTTGTTACCAGACCATGAGGCAATGGGAGATACATGTGTTTAGGTAAATGTGTGTTTCCTGATAAAGTCTAAAATTGTGTTCTAAAATCTATTCTATAATAACAAATTGGCAGCATAGTATAATGAAAAAATATAGGTTTTCATTTCTGGCTTTGCCAGTTCTACCTGGTTTTGATGTTCTTTAACCTCTGCACACTATAATTGCCCTATCATATGTAAAGTGGTGATAATAGCTAATAGCTCCTCTATTTAAGGCATATGGTGAAAATTAAGAAAACACAGGTAGAAGCATTTTTTTAGCAGTCTGCCCGAAACATAGCTTAAAATAGATGTTCAGTAGTTTCCTGAGTTTATTTTTTTAATCAGTTCACATTGTTCTCCCAAACTTGCAGAAATTATCCAGAATTAACAAATCATATCATCAGAATTTTTTCAAAATTAATATATAATTTAATATAATGAGAAGGAAATATTAAACAAATTATTGTATCATTACTGAGTATTATTAGCACAGTTAATATCTTTCCTTATGACAAACATATTAGATATTACTATCTAATCACCATCATCAGAAATACATATAAACAGAAGAAAAATAATAAACAGAATAAAAGCCTAGAAATAATGTCTTGGTTTACAACAAATGATTCAAGAATATTTTGTTTCTATATAAAATGCCTTCTTATAATTGTACACAGTGTGTAACTGTTTAGATGAAAATGGTTCTTGAGTACTTGCACTTTGAATGAGACACCAAATGGCACACTTGATAGACTGAGCCACTTACACATCTTTTCCCACTTCCTTCTACGCTAGAGAGGCAGTAAAGCTAAAAACTGCATTTCCAAGGGTGTCTTGCAGCTAAACCTCTGAAAGTAGCTTAAGTTCTGACAATCAGATTCTAGACTTTAGTTTGAATTTGAATTAAGGCAGAGAGGGAGACAATGCCTGCAATACCTGCAAGGTATCCATTTTTAGCTCATGCAGTTCTAATAGAAGCAGTATGGTAGTTTTCAGATCTCTGAATCTCAGCTAAGACCATCAAGAAGTGGCTGTTTTCCAGCCACCAGAAGAAAGGAAATAGTAAAGATCAGAGCAGAAATAAATGAAATAGAG
>NW_004444021.1:9970047-10005209 GCF_000243295.1 Trichechus manatus latirostris | reverse complement strand
CCTTTACCTGAAGTACAATTAAAAAAAAAAAAAAAAAAAAGAAGTGGCTGTTTCCCAACCATGCCCTGGTAGTGCAGTGGTTGAGAACTACAGCTGCTAACCAAAAGGCTGGTAGTTTGAATCTACCAGCTGCTCCCTGGAAGCTCTATGGGGCAGTTCTAATCTGTCCTATAGGATCACTGTGAGTTGGAATCACTCGACCTCAATTTTTTTTTTTTTTTTCATCTTTCTGATGGTAACAGAGGTAGTAGCATTCCTGGAGGGCCCGTTTTATGGAGGTATTATGGAGGCCAACCTAGAGTCTGGTCCCTCAACCCTTCCAACTATTTTGTTGCATATTTCTCTATATTTAAACCATTTCTTCTTAAAATCACTACATTGGTTTCAGTTTCAGTGATCTGCAGCTAAACGCGGGCTGATACATTCCCCAAAGGCAGGGGAAGCCTAGGTAGCAGAAGAGCCTTGGCGGGCCCTGCATCTTGCTTGTTTTCATTAAGAGAACAGGGGAAGGTTTTTTCTTCCCCCAAACACCTCTCTACTCTAAGTCAGTAATACCTGCAGACCTACCCCCTTCAATTACACATGCAATTCCAAGGGGCTCTTTATCTTCAAAACCCCTACCCACTCACCTTCTGTTACAAAAAACTTATTTAGGGGGTGGGTATAAAACCTTACATATGCAGCCTGGGAGGTACAAATGGTTAAACATTTGGCTACTAACCAAAAGGCTGGCAGTTTGAATTCACCAAGAGGCACCCGCAAAGAAAGACCTGGTGAGCACAGCCACTGAAAGCCCTATGGAGCACAGTCCTAGTCTGAAACACATGGGGTCACCATGAATCAGAATTGAGCCAATGGCAACTGGCTTGTTTTTTTTGGTTAAAACCTTACATAGATACAATTAGACAAACAGAACCTAAAGGACAAGTTTTGATAAAGCACACAAATTGGTTAAAGGTCATTTGTTTTGGTTTATGATTAGGCAATAGACAAAGAATAATGATTGTCTGTATTTGTTTTCCTTGCTTTATGGGGCCAGAAGGAGGTAAGGGGGAAAAAAAGAGAAAAAAGGTTTTCTCACACTTTAAGGGAGAGGGAATCACCAGGGGTAGAGGATAGTGGAGAGTAAAGATCAATGCAGGGCTGATAAATGACTTCTTAATTTTGCTCAGAGTAAACACTATTCTCTTTTCAAAGTGAAGGGCCTGCTGAGAGCTAAAAGACTGAGAATGGGTCCCAGGATAGGTATACTTGGTGAGAAACAAAAGGGAAAAGAAAGGTGAAAGGGCATCAAAAATAAATGTCACATTTTACAGTTTTGCTTGATGGCAGCAGCCCTAGTCTCCAAGGAATTAAAGGGAGCAGCTTTTAAAAAAATCCTCCTAAACCAGCTCAGAATATGAGCATATTCATTGGCTTTCATCTTATAATCCTGATTAACAATTACTGTATTACCAAGATGTCTGCTAAGGTGAAAGCATGTGATTTTTACAAATATCTCACTTCACTAGTAGATTACAGGACTGAACTAAAAGAATGAATGCAGACTAGAAATGTTGAGATATGAAAGTATTTTCAATATGTGATTCTTCTCACTCCACTGAAAAAAATTAATAAAATGTGTTGTTCTTGTGATATACCTAGACTTAAATCATTAGAATGAGATTTCCTTCTTTTTTCCCCCACAAGGAACTGACATCTAAGAAAGCTTTTGAATCATTTTCAAACCAGCATTTCAAAGCTGCTTTCCTGGCTGAAATCTAGATTTGGCTTAGCAACTTCAACCAATGAGTTCAAAGATAGTTCTAAATTTGACCCAATATGTTTTCCTGTCTTTAGATATGCTGTACAGCATCTAAGATTAATGGGATACATGAATAAAACGGTCTTGGGTCCTGAAGACATCAATAAATGCAGACAGCCAATTGAAGCTACCAGTGGCTGGACAAGATGTGAGTCAAATAAATTGCCAAAGGTGGTGAACTGGCAGGGAGCTTCCCAGGGGAGAGAAAGAGTTTGGAGAGAGAGAGAGAGAGAGAGAGAGAGAGAGAGAGAGAGAGAGAGAGAGTGTGTGTGTGTGTGTGTGTGTGTGTGTGTGTGTGTGTGTGTGAATTTTAAAAATCTACTTCTCCAATCCTTCCTATTCTGGTCTCTGCTTATCTTCTAAAATTAATCACAAAGGAGGTAAAAAGAAAATGTTTCCTATAAGAAAACTACCAATCAGTTACCATCGAGTCAATTTTGACTTATGCCAACCCAGTGTATGTCAGAGTAGAACTGTGCTCCATAGGGTTTTCAATGGCTAATTTTCCAGAAACAGATTCCCAGGCTTTTCTTTCAAGGTACCCCTGCATTGACTTGAACCGCCAACCTTTTCATTAGCAGTCAAGTGTGTTAACAGTTTGCACCACTCAGGGGCTCCATTTGGAAAACTGTTGTTGTTATTAGGTGCTGTCAAGTTGCTTCTGATTCACAGTGACCCTATGTACAACAGAAGGAATCACTGCCCAGACTTGCACCATCCTCATGACTGTTGTTATGCTTGAGCCCATTGTTGCAGCCTCTGTGTCAATCCATCTCCTTGAGGGTCTTCCTCTTTTTCGCTGGCCCTCCAATTTACCAAGTATGATGTCCTTCTTTAAGGACTGATCTCTCGTGATAATATATCCAAAGTAGTTAGAAAACTAGAGGATAATAATTATACCCATGGTAATAGCAATGAGCAAATAATAGACTGCATACTCAAAATATATTTAGTCTGTTCTAACATAAGATTCGTATTGTTTAGTAATAGCTATATATGGCCATGTTGATATATGGACTGATCAGTGAGCAGTGAGGAGAAATAGAGAAGGTAATTCTAATTACAACATCTGGATAAGGCATGGAAGAAGAAAAGTAGGTGTGGTCAGGCTATCAGTAAAAAACCCATTGCCACTGAGTTGATTCCAACTCACAACGACCAAATAGGACAGAATAGAACTGCCCCATAGGGTTTCCAAGGCTATAAACTTTACAGAAGCAGACTGCCAATCTTTCTTCTGAGGAGCAGCTGGTGGGTTCAAACCACAGACTTTCAGTTAGCAGTCGAGTGTTTAACCACTGTGCAACCAGGGTTCCCTGCTATCAGTAAAGGGACTTCAAATTTAAATGTAGAGCACCTTGACATTCCAAAACATCTTGGAATGGCAGTATATGTTGCTTAAAAAAAAGCACTATACTTATATGTATATACACATAGTAGATTTATGAATACTGTATATGATCTCTTATATGACAAAACTTATACATCAGAACAGCTAATACTTAAGAGTAAGGGCTCTGGGGTCAGATAGCCTAGGTTTCAGTGAAATTAACACTTGCTGTGTATGTTGGTACAAGTTACTTCTCTATATTTCAGTTTCATTGATGGTAAAATGGATATATAGTTATAACAATCTCATGTAATTGTTATGGAATACTATTTGTTAGGCATATATAAGGACTCAATAAAACTGACTGTGCTACTGTTATTGTTATTATTATTACTATATTGAAGAAATTCTTACAGAGTTAGTTACATGGCTGTTGTTGTTAGGTGCCGTTGAGTCAGTTCCGACTCATAGTGACCCTATGTACAACAGAATGAAACACTACCCCATACTGCACCATCCACACAGTCATTGCTATGGCTGAGCCCACTGTTAAAGCCAGCATGTCAATTCATTTCATTGAGGGTCTTCGTCTCTTTCACTGACCCTCTACTTTACAAGCATGATGTCCTTCTCTGGAAACTAGTCCCTCCTGACAACATGTCCAAAGTATGTAAGACAAATTCTCGCCATCCTCGCTTCTAAGAAGCATTGTGACTGTACTTATTGCAACACAGATTTGTTCATTATTCTGGCAGTCCGTGGTATATTCAATATTGTTTGCCAACACCATAATGCAAATGCATCAATTCTTCTTCAGTGTCTAGCTTTCTCATGCATATGAGGCAATTGAAAATACCATGGCTTGGGTCAGGCATACCTTAGTCCTCACAGTGACATCTTTGCTTTTTAACACTTTAAAGAGGTCTCTGCAGCAGATTTGCCCAATGCAATATTTTAATTTCTTGACTGCTGCTTCCATGGGCATTGATTGTGGATCCAAGTAAAATGTAATCCTTCACGACTTCAATACTTTCCCTGTTTATTATGATGTTACTTATTGGTCCAGTTGTGAGGATTTTTGTTTTCTTTATGTAGAGGTGTAATCTATACTGAAGGCTGTGGTCTTTGACCTTGATTGGTAAGTGCTTCAAGTCCTCTTCACTTTTAGCAAGTAAGGTTGTGTCATCTGCATAAAGCAGGTTGTTAATGAGTCCTCCAATCCTGATGCCCTGTTCTTCTTCATATAGTCCAGCTTCTCAGGTTATTTGCTAAACATACAGATTCAATGTAAGTATGGTGAAAAGATACAACCCTGACGCACGTCTTTCCTGATTTTAAACCATTCAGTATCCCCTTGTTCTGTTCAAATGATTGCCTCTTGGACTATGTACAGCTTCCACATGAGTACAATTAAGTGTTCTGGAATTCCCATTCTTTGCAGTGTTATCCATAATTTGTTATGATCCACACAGTCAAATGCCTTTGCATAGTCAGTAAAACACAGGTAAATATCTTTCTGGTACTCTCTGCTTTAAGCCAAGATCCATCTGATATCAGCAATGTTATCCCTTATTCGATGTCCTCTTCTGAATCCAGCTTGACTTTCTGGCAGTTCCCTGTCAAAGTACTGCCTGAAACTTGAATTATCACCAGCAAAATTTTACTTGCATGTGATATTAATGATATTGTTCAATAATTTCCATATCCTGTTGGATCACCTGTTTTTGGAGTGGGCACAAATATAGATCTCCTCCAGTTGGTTGGCCATGTAGCTGTGTTACAAATTTCTTGGCATAGACCCGTGAGTACTTCCAGCGTTGCATCTATTTGTTGAAACAGTTCAATTGGTATTCCATCAATTCCTGGGCCTTGTTTTTTGCCAATGCTTTCAGAGAAGCTTGGACTTCTTCCTTGAATACCATCAGTTCTTGATCATATACTACCTCTCGTAATGGTTGAACATTGACAAATTTTCTTTGGTACCAGAACCCACTGCTGTCTAGTCGATTCTGACTCATAGCAACCCCATAGGATTTCAAAGGCTATAAATCTCTACAGAAGCAGACTGCCACATCTTTCTCCCATGGAGCCGCTGGTGGTTTCACACTGCTGGCCTTCTGTTTGGCAATTGATCGCTTTAACCACTGCACCACCAGGGCTCCTTTCTTTGGTACAGTGATTCTATATTTCTTCCCTCTTCTTTTGATGCCTCCTGCATCGTTCAGTATTTTGCCCAAAGAATCCTGCAATATTGCACCTTGAGGCTTGAAGTTTTTCTTCACTTCTTTCAGCTTGAAAAATGCTGAGTATGTTCTTCCCTTTTGGTTTTTTAACTCCGGGTCTTTGCACATTTCATTTATAATATTTTACTTTGTCTTCTCAAGCCACCCTTAGAAATCTTCTGTTCATCTCTTTTACATCATCATTTCTTCCTTTCACTTTAGCTACTCTACGTTCAAGAGCAAGTTTCATAGTCTCTTGTGACATCCATTTTGGTCTTTTCTGACCTTCCTGGCTTTTTAATGACTTTTTGCTTTCTTCACATATCACGTCCTTGATGTCATCCCACAGCTCCTCTGTTCTTCGATTGTTGTTGTTCAATGCATCAAATCTACTTTGAGATGGTCTCTAAATTCAGGTGGGATATACTTAAGGTCGTACTTTGGCTCTCATGGACTTGTTTTAACTCCTTTCAACTTCAACTTAAATATGAGTAATTGAGAGTCTGTTGCACATTCGGCCCCTTGCCTTGTTCTGATGGATGTTATTGAGCTTCTCCATCGTCTCTTTCTACAAATATAGTCCATTTGTTTCCTGTGTATTCCATCTGGTGAGGCCCACGAGTACAGTCACTGTTTGTTGTTGAGATAAGGTATTTCCAATGAATAGGTCGTTGGTTTTACAAAATTCTATTATGCAATCACCGGTGTCATTTCTATCACCAAGACCATATTTTCCAACTACTGATCCTTTTTCTTTGTTTCCAACTTTTGCATTCCAATCACCAGTAATTATCAATGCATCTTGACTGCATGCTTGATCAATTTCAGACTGCATAAATTGGTAAAAATCTTTAATCTCTTCACCTTTGGCTTGTGCACGGTTGGTGCGTGAACTTGAATAATAGTCGTATTAACCGGTGTTCCTTGTAGGCATATAGATATTAGCCTATGACTGACAGCATTGTACTTCAGGATTGATCTTGAAATGTTTCTTTTGATAATGAATGCAATGCCGTTCCTCTTCAATTTTTCATTACTGGCATAATAGACCTTTTGATCGTTCGATTCAAAATGGCCAATACCAATCCATTTCAGCTCACTAATGCCTAGGATATCTATCTTCAAGCATTCCATTTCATTTTTGACAACTTCTAATTTTCCTAGATCCATACTTAGTACATTCCAGTTTCTGATTACTAATGGATGGTTGAAGCTGTTTCTCTCATTTTGAGTCATGCCTCATCAGCAAATGAAGGTCCTCAAAGCTTTACTCCACCCAAATCATTAAAGTTGACACTACTTTGAGGAGGCAGCTCTTCCGCAGTTGTACTTTGAATGCCTTCCAACCTGAGGTGCTCATCTTCTGGCACTATATAAGACACTGTTCTGCTGCTATTTATAAGGTTTTCATTGGACAATTTTTTCAGAAGTAGATTGCCAAGTCCTTCTTCCTAGTCTGTCTTAGTCTGGAAGCTCTGCTGAAACCTATCCACCATGGGTGACCCTCCTGATATTTGAAATACCAGTGGCATAGCTTCCAGTATCACAGCAACATGTAAGCCACCACAGTACGATAAACTAACAGACATTACATGGTTACAAGTTAGTAAATTTACTTTACTTATGCTAGTGCTTCTCACTTACATAGAGTGTTTTCATCCAGTTCTCTCTTCTCAGATTTCTTCTATATTCATCAATAAACAAAGGTGAGTGTACCATGTGCATATCACCACTGGGCAAGGTGTGGCAGTTCTCTTATGCCCATATCACGGTGTTTTCTATAATGTGCTACTCACAGAAACACTCAAGGTGCTCTTGCAAACTGAATTACCATGCTTGACTGTAATCAATGCTAGGACCAATATCAGAAAGCAACCTTTTTGGTTTCAGACACCAATGGTCTGACGCTGTTGTGCATGGGGTAACCATGAGTCAGGGGGCTGACTTGATGGCAACTGACAACAATAACAACATATTGTTGTTACTGCTGTTAGTTGACATTGTGTCAGCTCTGACTCATGGAGACTCCGTGTACAACAGAACAAAATGTCGCCAGATTCCATGTCATCGTCATGAATGTTGGTATGCTCAAGTTCATTATTGAGGCCATGTGTATTTTTAGTAACTTCCAACCTAAGGGAGTCATCTTCTAGCACTATATTGGACAACATTCTGTTGCAATCTATAGGATTTTCACTGGCTTATTTTTGGAAGTAGATCACCAGGTCTTTCTTCCTAGTCTGTCTTAATCTGGAAGCTCTGCTAAAACCTTTCCACCAGGGGTGACCCTCTTGGTATATGAAATACTGGGAGCATAGCATCCAGCATCATAGCAAGCCCTCACAGTATGACAAACTGACAGATGAGTGGTGGCATACACACACACACACACACACATATGTAAATACAATGACATGGCATTACAAAGGGCAGAGCAGTCAGTTCTATCAAGGGTGAGTGTAGATTCTTGTCTGTGTGGGCAGGAGAGGAGACATTCAAGTTCTCCCAGAGGAAGTAACAGCTGAGGCAAGTTTTAAAATATGATTCAGTAAAATAAACCCTAGAAATAAAGGAGACAGAGCCACACCTTCCAGACCCTTGGAGGCTGGTGGAGGAAACAGCCACGTGATAGTCAATTTTAATTGACTCTGCCACTCTGGTCTTCCTCTTCTTCTACCACCAGATCTCTTTCTGCCTCCAGACATGCGTACAGCCTTTCCCTCTGTTGAAAGTTTGCAGCCCAGTCCTCATATCATTGACTGTCGCTTTGCAATAAAAATCATAACTCAAATGTCAGTTCCATGGTAAAGCTTTCCTTGACATCCAATCTAAATAACTTGCCTACCCTAATTAACCTTATGTCACTTTCTACCAAAGCACCTTGTTTCATTTTATTTATAGCAATTATGACCATGTGAAATTATATTTTTTTATTATTTGTTTCCTCTCTCCAACCTTTAAAATGTAAGCTCTGGTGAGTTTGTCTTATTCTCCAATATAACTCCAGTGTCTGGCATATAGTACATGTTTAATAAATACCTACTGAACAAATTAATGATTTTAAAATGACAAAATAATTAAAAATTGGAAATCAAGCTATAAAGAAGAAAACTATGGTTCCATGGGCACATCAACAAAGAAAACTAGCCTTTTTCTTAAAGATAAGGAAAGGGTTCCCTGAGGAAGGGCCTTTAACTAGGTATTAAAAAAACAAAGAAGTGGGGGAGAGGTATAAGAGTACCCCAGGGAGAGGGAACAGCATGATCAAAAGCCACGAGACAGGAAGCAGCATGGTGCATTCCAGACTCTGAAAGCAGGCAAGTCTGGCTGGCCCTCAGTGCAGAAGGGAAAGGTAGTATGAGACAGAGCTAGAAGGAGAGGCGTGCACATTTGTAGCCATGTTATAGGTTTTGATCCTATAAGCGATTGTGTTACAAAGGGGAGTGACATAATCAGGTTTGCCATCCAAAAAGATTACTCGGACTACAGTGAGAAGACATAGGGTGACAACAGAGATTATGGCAGTCGTGCAGGTGTGAAAGGATGGCTTCTCAGAATGAGACATAACTGGAGGGAAAATGAAAGATGATTTGGAGTAGCAAATAGGATAATTAACAGTATCAAAGGGGAAAGAAAGAAAAAAATTAGCAGCATAAAAATATAACAACAAAGAAATAAGAACAGTAAATCTGGTTTCATAGTTGGCACCTACTGAGTACAAGGAGGTAGGTTAGGCCAGTTTGGAACAATAAAATTCTCTGGGAAATTATTATTTTGTCCTAGTCAATGCAACATAAAAATTACATGGTAATTATGTATTTCATAAAACTAATACCATATAACAAGTAATCTATTAAGAGATGATTTTAGGGCCTACAGAGCAAATTACCAACCAGACATTCCATTACTTTTCAATTTCTGCCTATCTGTTGTGATAGTTGCAATTTATAATATAGTTTTCCATGCGTTCTGGGTTTACTTTTTCCTTATGTCTTCTTTTGTTATCCAGTATTATTCTTACTGCCGTCATAACTCTTATCATGAATAATCAGATGTGGTATGATAATTGTGTCATTGGCTAAATAGTGAACTCCTTAAGAGTATGGACTATGTGTCTTTCATCCTTCTATTCTCAATGCCAGACACGGTGCCTTGAACACGACACTTTTTATTTCCTGATTAATGAAGATCCAGAAGGACCAAGTAACCCTGAAGTAGATTTTGAATGATCAAAGAAAGTTTAAAATATGGGCTGCATAATTTTTTGTTACATGTCTTTTTATCCACTTATTTGAAAGCAGATAATTCAATCTAAATGTTATATTAAACAGAATATTTGATTTAGCAAATCACTCCAAGAAACCATGCTACACAGTAGTTTTCTAAAGTTTGTAAATGTTTGAGTAAGGGTGGTAGGATGGGAGATACTGAAGTGATTGTAAATTGCTTTTAGCATCATCTCTCCTCCCTGACAAACTATTGGCTTCTTTTCCCTCTCCCCATCCCACTTCGCTGCATCTCCTTCTCATAATTCTAGTGCTGTTGTACTGGGAAATATCCAAGAGATATTTTGTTGGCCTCTAGAACACTCTGTACTTCTGTTCTACCTTCTCTCAAATGGATATGAAACTTATTCTACTCACTTTGGATTCTGGTGAGAATAAAACCAGTTATTTTATTTGAAATCATATTCAAAGTATAAGGAATATGTGCAGATTTAAGATACAAGAAGTTTTGTTGTTTTTATAGTGAAGAATATGCTAGGGCCTGTGGGTATCAAACATTTTAGAAACCACAGTAGAAAACTTGACAGAAATAACTGAGAGATCCATAAAAAACTCAAAGAAAAATCTGTAGTGACTCCCACTCCCATTAAGGATAAAGTCCAAACTCCTTAACATCATGTACTAAATGCTATACAATAAGATATGAACTGATACTTGTACTATTCAGGTTACAACCTCCATGCCTTTCCACAATTGTACTCAAATTCTTTTTCTCAGCAGCTCTGCTAGCAAAGTCCTCTCCATCCCATGTAGCGCTCTCTCCTCTCTGAAGCTTTCTCTCTAAGGAACCTTGTATTCAATCACATCATGGAAATGTAGTTGTGGTTGTTAGGTGCCATCAAGTGGGTTTCGACCCATAGCATTCCTATGTACATCAGAATGAAACACAGCCCAGTCCTGTGACATCCTCACCATCATTATATTTGAGCCCGTTGTTGCAGCCACTGTGTCAATCCATCTCGTCAAGCGTCTTCCTTTTTTTCACTGACACTCTACCAAGCATGATGTCCTTCTCCAGAGACTGGTCCCTCCTGATAACATGTTCAAAGTATGTGAGATGAAGTCTCACCATCCTCGCTTCGTTGTTCTGGCAGTCCATGGTATATTCAATATTTGTTGCCAACACCATAATTCTCCTTTAGTCTTTCTTATTCATTGTCCAGCTTTCGCATGCATATGAGGCAATTGAAAATATGGCTTGGGTTAGGTAGGTGTACCTTAGTCCTCAAAGTGACATCTTTGCTTTTAATACTTTAAAGAGGTCTTTTGCAGCAGATTTACCATCATTTGATTTCTTGACTGCCGCTTCCATGGATGTTGATTGGATCCAAGTAAAATGAAATCCTTGACAACTTCAATCTTTTCTCCATTTATCATGATGTTGTTTATTGGTCCAGTTGTGAGGACTTTTGTCTGCTTCATGTTGAGGTGTAATCCATACTGAAGGCAATAGTCTTAGTAAGTGCTTCGAGCCCTCTTCACTTTCAGCACACAAGGCTGTATTTTCTGCATATTGCAGGTTGTTTGTTGAGTCTTCTACAAATCCTTATGCCATGTTCTTCTTCATATAATCCCACTTCTTGGATTATTTGCTCAGCATGCAGACTGAATAAATATGGTGAATGGATGCAACCTTGCCGCACACTTTTCTTGATTTTAAACCATGCAGTATCCCTTGCTCTGTTTGAACAACTGCCTCTTGGTCTATGTACAAATTCCACATCAGCACAATTAAGTACTCTGGAATTCCTATCCTTAGCAATGTTATCCATAATTTGTTACGATCCACACAGCTGACATCTTTTTGGTATTCTCTGTTTTCAGCCGAGATTCACCTGACGTCAGCAATAATATACCTCATTCCATACCCTCTTCTGAATCCAGCTTGAATTTCTGGTGGTTCCCTGTTGATATACCGCTGCAACCACTTTTGAATGATCTCAGCAAAATTTTACTTGCGTGTAATATTAATGATATTGTTCGATAATCTCCACATTCTGTTCAGTCATCTTTCTTTGGAATGGAAATGTTAAGGGAGTTAATAGTGTATGGTACATGATCAGTGCTTAAAAATGGTAGCTGTTAGGTTTTATAAGTCTATTGTTTTTAATGTACAGCATTTCTCCTTCAGCAGACTGGGTGCCCAGGGAGGGCAGGCACCACATCTTACTTTAGTCAGAATCAGCTGCATGGCAACTAACAACAACAGCAAAGCACTTAGCACAATGTCTGGAACGCTCTAGATGGTTAATAAATATTTGATGAAGAAAAAGAACGTGAAAAAGAACGTGTAAATGAGGTAGAGTCACACCTTAAACCAGGACTGTCAGCACAGCACTCTAGACAAGGATTTAATGTACATTTCTGTGATTAACTTAGCCCAACTTTTATTTCTGCTAGGAATAAATAATATACTTGGAATTAAAATCCAAGTTCAACTTACATGGGATAAAAATCATAAAGTGTGTTATCCAAAACAATATTATTTAATCAATATTCTAGTGGTATCAATTAGCATTTGATGATGTCAACTTTACCCAAAAAATATTTTGAAAACCCATTGTTTAAATATTTGGGCTTCTATATATCTCACATTGGTTAATGTGGAGCCTAACTCACTTTTTTTAAATTTGAGTCTTCCTATTTATATGCATCAAGTTTCTTCTTTTCTTACTTCTCATTTTTCTTTTGTTAACCCAATTCTTCAATAAAACAATGCAATTATTTCAGACATAGGCCTATAAACACAAAACTTAGATTCTCATAAAACGCAATAATCCTACTGAGAACAAGTTCTCGTGAACCTTGGGTAATTTGCTTTGATCCAATTAAGGAGAGTATTTATTTCTGAACACAAAATGTAAATAATTTGCTGGAGCCAGGGATTTCCAAACATGGTTTTGTTATCCACCAGGGTATATGTAAATATTCAAATAAAGCCCACTTTAATTCATGTTTTATATCAACAATAAAAATATCATCTGTAACACTTTTAGTGGGAGGAGAAAATATTTTCCAAAGTTAAGCAAATAAAAACTTAAATATTAAATATGTTAAATGCCACATGTACAAACTTTAAGCATAATTATGTACCTATTTTTTTATTTTTTCCAAAAATAAGAGAGTATCAAATATATCGTTTTCCTTTAGAGTATTTTATATTATTGATGTTATCTCAAGCCAGATATCACTAACCAAGAGACTTTTCTGTCAGCTCAAATCTAATAAACTTTTGATTTTCCAGATAATAACAAAGTAGAGTTAATAAATGTATCTGAAGAAATCAGCCGTTTTTTTCTTTTTCTTTTTTTAAAGATATATGGACATAAGATGACAGTATAATTTAGAAAGTTTGGATATAAAGCATCAACTACTAATCTTACTTATTTTTCTGTAATTTTCAAATAATTATAAATTACTGATTTTCTCAATAGAGGAACTTACACATTCAGTTCCATAGTAACTATTCTTTTTGAGGTAGATTAGGACATTTTATATTTGTTATTTAAAATGAGTACAATAAACTTCAGGAAATATCTTTTGACTGTAAACACATTTTTCTTAATCAAAGTAGTCAAATATTTACATATGCACATACATGGATACATATGCAAATGTTTCCTTGGGATCTTAATTGTACATAGTTGCTTGTGAAAACTATATTTTGTCTTAGTGGATTTGATGATTTACAAATTGTTTACAAACTGTCAGGTCTAATCCAAAATATTCTCATATACTTGTAAATTATGGTGCTAAGGTGTTTTCAAACTAATGAGAGGGAGCCTTAAAAAGAATATAGTTATTCTAGCAGCACAATTGGAAGAGCGTAGTTGATGTCGCTGAACTGTGCATGTAGAAATTTTTGAAATGGTGTATCTTTGGCTATGTATATTTTCACCAGAAAAAAAAAAGGTCGAGAAGGGAGAGGGTTGACATGTTGTGGGGTTGTTAACCAATGTCATAAAATAGTATGTGTGCTACTGTTTCATGAGAAACTATTTGTTCCGTAAACCTTCACCTGAAGTACAATTAAAAAAAAAAAAGAATATAGTTATTCTTATTGCCCAAAAATAACTTTGCCAAGTCATGTCTGTTCAAATGAAGGTGGATTTCATTGACTATCACTTTAAAACGCCTGATATCAACATTTAAAGGAAAGTTCTGTCCTCTTTTTTTAATGAGTGGCTTGCATTAGCTTTTGCAAAACAGGTAAGACAATGACATGACCCATTTCTTGTGCTTCATTCTTTGATTTTTGTAAGACGTCAGTTGTTTTATAAATATTTACATACAAAACGCCACCACCAATTATGACCTATCCAGAAACACCATACACGTACCCCCTTTGAACAACAACACATTCATAGCACCTGAAGTAAGCATTTTCCTATCCCCCTTCGTTTAATGGACGGTGAGGTCTTTCCTGAAAATAAACCAAATAACACTTATCTGCTCATTAGGCAAACAGGTTAATATTTGCAATGTATATATTTAAGTGACTATATTTAGGATGTTTTCAAAAGATTGATCATTTATATATCTATATCTAGATATTCACGAAATGTTTATAAATCTTCCCATGAATAATCCTATCTCAAACTATTTTACTTCCCGAAATCATTGCTACTATGAAAAATATGTCTATCTTATAGCTGTAGAGCCAGAAAAGAAAGAGCCAGAATGTATTGGTATCATTAAGGCCAATTGTTTTTGTTGTTGTGTTTTCCCAAATGTATAATGCTAATAGCTATTTTCAAAATCTATATTCCTTTCAGCATTTCTGTGTTTCTCTATGTTATGAAGGATTTTCAAAAGATGTGTTAATTAATCTTAATTTCAATCTCAATATAATTTATTATAGTCTTACTTTCAAATAATTTTTTATCTTCTTCTGTACTTGCCCAAGGCACCTCATTTTGCCCTAGGCCTTCAAGAACCTTACTCTAACTCATAATTTGGTGGCAATTTTAACTATTTTTCTTATGTTTCATCTAATTTAAAGCATTTTCCAACTTTTAATATATTTCTTGTTCTCCCTGGCCCATCTTGACTGTTATCATCTGTTTAAAAAGTGCTTGCCTTTAATTCTACAGAATTATAACTCAGTTTCTACCCCTGGACTTCAAGTTATGTGATGGCATTTTCTTTTCTTTTTACTTTTTCTTTTTTTTGCTAAAATAACTTCCTATCTTTTGCAAGAAGTGATAGCAATTTTATCAAATGTAATTTCTACTGCCACCAAAGTGATTACACTCAAAAAAGAACGTTGAAGTAAGGAAATTAAACAGATAATATCTATCTAAAAAAGGCCAGAGGTTAACCTTGTAGGAGAAGAGAGTATTTAGATCTCCTTGAGATTTATGAATTAGACGAAATTGTAGATCAGGAGGAATAAATATAGGTAAAGAAATATAACAGTTAAGAGCACAGACTCTAGAAACAAACATGCTAACTCTGAGTTCTGGTTCCATTGTTTTCTAAGTGTATCAAATTGGGCAAATTACAACTTAAGCCTTTGTTTTATACTTGTAAAATAGGGATGAAAATAGTTATTACATCGTAGAATTACTTAAGACTTAAATAAGATAGTCTTTGTTAAGTGCCTAGCACATCGCCTGGCTTACAGTAAAAATAAATAAATGTTATCTATTATTAGGTTGGAGGACTCATGAATTACGGAAATTATAAATTTATTGTGATACCAGTCTGCACAAGTTTAGGATTTTTCTCCTGCAATTTTAGCTGCCTGTGTATAGGATCGGAGAAGGGAGGTTGTATAATGCTCTGGGATTGAGGATTTGCAAGGTTTACCAAGATACTCAAAAGTTAAATCCCACATTTAGTTAAAAATATTTTTTTGAATAAATCCCCAGATCAATTACTGTTGTAAACTAAATATCCTAAATATTTTCTTCCTGGAATTCCATGTTTTTAAAAAAGTGCTCAGTCTAATCGTAACAGCCTTCAAAACATGTTAATCTCTTCATCATGATCATAAACACATCTTTTAAGTCCCAATGTGTGGTGCGTGTTAGAATTAAATAAGCACTATCTGTTTTCAAGGAGCTAAGAGAGTCTTAGCATCAATGACTCTTTGCCTATTCTTTGTTATTATACACTGGTAAATTTTTTGGCCAAAAAATAAATTTAAAGTATGAAGAAACTTGATATATTGGTTGTTGTTGCTGTTAGGTGCTGTTGAGTCAGTTCCAAATGTTAGGGACCCTATGTACAACAGAAAGAAACACTGCCCAGTCTGGTGCCATCCTCACAATCATTGCTATGTTTGAGCTCATTGTTGCAGCCACTTTGTCAATCCATTTCGTTGAAGGTCTTCCTCTTTTGCCCTGACTCTCTACTTTACCAAGCAAGATGTCCTTCTCCAGGGATTGACCTCTCCTGATATCATGTCCAAAGTACATGAGATGAAGTGTCGCCATCCTCGTTTCTAAGGAGAATTCTGGCAGTACTTCTCCCAAGACAGATTTGTTCCTTCTTCTGGCAGTCCATGGTGTATTCAGTATTCTTTACCAACACCATAATTCAAATGCATCAATTCATCTTCAGCCTTCCTTATTCATTGTCCAGCTTTCTCATGCATATGAGGTAATTGAAAATACCATGACTTGGGTCAGGTGCACCTTAGTCCTCAGAGTGACATCGTTGCTTCTTAACACCTTTAAGAGGTCTTTTGCAGGAGATTTGTCCAACACAATATGTCATTTGATTTCTTGACTGCTGTTTCCATGGGCATTGATTGTGGATTCAAGTAAAATTAAATCCTTGACAAGTTCAATATTTTCTCTGTTTATTATGTTATTTATTGGTCCAGTTGTGAGGATTTTTGTTTTCTTTATGTTGAGGTATAATCCATACTGAAGGCTGCAGTCTTTGATCTTCATCAGTAAGTATTTCAAGTTTCCTTCACTTTCATCAAGCAAAGTTGTGTCATCTGCATATTGCAGGTTGTTAATGAGTCTTCCTCCAATCCTGATGCTGGATTCTTCTTCATAGAGTCCAGCTTCTTGCATTATTTTCTCAGTATACAGATTAAATAAGTATGGTGAAAGGATGCAACCCTGATGCACACCTTTCCTGTTTTAAACACACAGCATCCCCTTGTTCTGGTTTAACAACTGCCTCTTGGTCTATGTGCCAGTTCTGTATGAGCACAATTAAGTGTTCTGGAATTCCCATTCTTTGCAGTGTTATCCATAATTTGTTATGATCCACACAGTTGAATGTCTTTGCACAATCAAACACAGGTATTCTCTGTTTTCAGCCATGATCCATCTTACATTAGCAGTAATATTCCTCATTCCACGTCCTCTTCTGAATCAAGCTTGAATTTCTGGTGGTTCCTTGTCAAAGTATTGCTGCAACCATTTTGGAACTATCTTTAGCAAAATTTTACTTGCATGTGATACTAATGATATTGTTCAACAATTTCCACATTCTGTTGGATCACCTTTCTTTGAAATGGGCACAAATATGGATCTCTTCCAGTTGGTGGGCCAGGTAGCTATCTTACAAATTTCTTGGCATAGACAAGGGAGTTGCATCCATTTGTTGAAACATCTCAATTGATATTCAGTTCCTGAAGCCTTGTTTTTCACCAGTGCCTTCAGTGCAGCTTGGACTTCTTTAAAATCATCAGTTCTTGATCATATGCTACCTCCTGAAGTGGTTGATATTGACCAATTCTTTTTAGCATAGTGACTCTGTGTATTCCTTTCATCTTGCTTTGATATTTCCTGAATTGTTTAATATTTTGATGTAGACTCCTTCAAAATAGCAACTCGAGGCTTGAAGTTTTTCTTCAATTTTTGACTAGACAAACGCCAGCATGTTCTTCTCTTCTGGCATTCTAACTCCAGGTCTTTGCACATTTTCACTGTAATACTTTACTTTGTCTTCTTTAGCTGCCCTTTGAAATCTTCTGTTTAGCTCTTTTACTTCATTTCTTCCCTTTGCTTTAGCTACTCTAAGTTTAAGCACACATTTCAGAGTCTCTTCTGACATTCATTTTGGTCATTTCATTCTCTTCTGTCTTTTAAATGAACTTTTGCTTTCTTCACGTATGATGTCCCTGATGTCATTCATCCCACAGTTCACCTGGACTTCAGTCTTTAGTGTTCAGTTTGTCAGATCTATTCTTGAGATTGTTTCTAAATTCAAGTAGGATATACTCAGGTCTTACTTTGGCTTTTGTGGAGTTGTTTTAATTTTCTTCTGCTTCAACTTATACTTGCATATGAGCAATTGATAGTCTGTTCCACAGTCATCCCTGGCCTTGTTCTAACTGATGATATTGAGCTTCTCCATCATCTCTTTCCAGAGATGTAGTCTGTTTGATTCCTGTGTATTCCATCAGGAAAGGTCCACATGTATAGCTGCTGTTTATGTTGTTGAAAAAAGGTGTTTGCAATGAGTAAGTCATCGGTCTTGCAAAATTCTATCAATCTCTAATTCTATCAATTCTATGAAAGTCTATTAATTCTAACAATCTCTGGCATCATTTCTATCACTGAGACCATATTTTTAAACTACTGATCCTTTTTCTTTGCAATTTTTGCATTCCAATCACCGCTAATTATCAATGCACCTTGCTTGTATGTTTGATCAATTTCAGACTGCAGACGTTGGTAGAAATCTTCAATTTCTTCATTTTGCCATTAGTGGTTGGTGTGTAAATTTGAATAATAGTCGTATTAACTGGTTTTCTTTGTAGGCATATAGATATTATCCTATGACTGACAAAGTTGTACTTTAGGATAAATCTTGAATTTTTCTTTTTTTTTTTTGTTGACAACGAATGCCACTGTTCCTCTTCGATTTGTCATTACTAGCATAATAAACCATTTGATTGATCAACTTAAAATGGCAAATACCAGTCCATTTCAGCTCATTAATGCCTAGGATATCAATCGTCAAGCATTCCATTTTATTTTTGACAAGTTCCAATTTTTCTGTCATTTGGTAGTTCGTTGAACAATTGGTAGTTACGTTGAAAACGTACATGTTTATGAAATATTTGGAGGGGCTAAATTTCTAAATCTTTTAGGTTATTGCATTTTAGTCTGATATAATATCACTTATTCTATGTTGAAAATTAAACATTTTAGAGAAAGATATCTATTCTGTTGAGCCAGTATATATTTGGATGGACTGTGAAAAACTAGTGTTAGCATAATGCAGATATCTCTCAGTCACCAAGCCTTTGGATTTGACATTTCTCTGCATTCCCATAATGAATCCACTTCAAAAACCCTTGGAGAGTAATGAAGATTTTACTTAAGATTTTATAAAGACTTGAGATCATACAACCTTCATCACGTAACTGAACTAATCTTTTATGTGCCTCATCTGTCAATTCCTTTAGCTCTGTGTCCTCCTGTGTTTCTCGTACTTCATCCTGTTCTAGTCTTAGAGAATCAAAAATACTCTGAGGGTCACTATTTTAGTTTGTCACATAATGTGTTTATCTGATTGATAAGAGACTAATTTTCTAATTCTAGCAAAAAGTAAAGCAGACTATCTTGTCTGAATGATTGGGTCTTACAAAAGAGACACTGATTCACAGAATATGGCTAAACACACATGTGTACACTGTCTTAGTTTCTCAGTGCTACTAAAACAGAAACACTGCAAGTAGGTGCCTTTAATAAACAGAAATTGATTTTCTCACAGGTTAGGAGGCTAGAAGTCTAATTTCAGGGTGCCGGCTCTAGGTGAATGTTCTCTCTCTCCACTCTGGGGTAAAATCCTTGTCTCTTTCAGCTTCTGTTTCTGGGTTCCTGGATGATCTCCATGTGACAGCAGTCTTTTCTCATTTGTGCTTCCTTTCTTCTGTGCCTGATCTGCTCTTTTATATCTCAAAAAGTGATTGGCTTAAGACATACCCTATACTCACATGACCTTATTAATATAACAAAGAAATTCCTTTTACCAATTAAGATTACATCCACAGGTATAAGAGTGATGATTTACAACACATAATTTTGGGGGGACATAATTCAATCCATAACACATACACACCCCTTTAATGTTGCCTTTCATTCTTCCTGAGAATCTGCTATAAGGGAGTGTAGGGTTACAGCATCTCATCACTCAAAGCAGTAAGTGGGAAGACTTCAATCGTCTCATCTTTAAGATGGGAAGGATTATAGTACTGTTCTCATAGGGAATTTTTGGTGTGTTTGTGAGGTAGTATGTATAAACTAGGAGCCCTGGTGGTGCAGTGGTTAAGCGCTTGGTGGGAAACTGAAAGGCTGGTAGTTAGAACCCACCAGCCACTCTTAGTGAGAAAGGGGTGACATCCTGCTTCCCTAAAGATTCCGGCCTTTGATACCCTAAGGGGCAGTTCTTCTCTGTCCTATATTGTCGTTATGAGTCGGAATCAACTCAACCGCAATGGACTTGGTTGTTTTTTTGGTTTATGTGTAAACTGTTTAGAATCATGCTGCAACAAAGTGAACACCAAGGGTCAGCTCTAAAGTGTCTGTGGATCCTACCTGAAGATAGCACAGGTCGGTTGTATATCTTAGATGATCGACCAATGGGCCCTATACTATGCTGAGTAGTGTCCCCCCAAAATTCATATCTACCCAGAACCTCAGCATGATTTACTTGCAAATTAGCTCTTTGCAGATGTAATTACTGGATTAAAAACCAAACTTGTTGCCATCGAGTCCATTCGGACTCATAGCGAGAGTAGAACTCTCCCATAGGGTTTCCAAGGAACACCTAGTGGATTCGAACGGCCTAACTTTTGGTTAGCAGCCGAACTAGGGTAGGCCTATTCCAATGACAGATGTCCTTATAAGGAGGCCATGTGAAAACAAAGTGACACACACAGGGAGAACACAGTGTGACAACAGAGGCACAGACTGATGTGTCTACAAGGCAAAGAATGCAAGCATTGCTGACAACCACCCAAAGCTAGGAGAGAGGCATAGAACAGTTCTTCCTCATAGCCTCTAGAAGGAACCAACTTTTCAACACCTTGATTTCAGAATTCTAGCCTCTAGAACATTAAGAGAATAATTTTTTTTGTTTAAGTCACTCAATTTGTAGTAATTTGTTACAGAAATTACTGCAGGTAACTAATACAGGTTTGTTTTTTGTTTTTTTTTTTCTCTCAGAGACAGCCAGGTTTAAGCTGAGTCTCATTAGGAGTGGCCAGGTTACAGGAATTGTAAGTGCCTGGGCACTTACAGGTCAGGCTGCTTGAGCAATGCAAGGATAGATGGACATTTCTGGGCTGCTTCCCTCTAGGCAAAAATTGCACTCAAATCATCTTGAAACACACAGTTAATGAAAAAAAATCTGAAAGAATACACAAGCAATTGGTTATTGTATTGTTCTTGGCGAGAAAAGCTAGAAGTCTAGGGGACAGACATGCAGAGGATATTTTTATTGTATACCCTTTGAAACTAAATTTTAGACCTGGAGAATTTGCTGCTGTATCAAAAAAATAACCTAATTAAATTTTAAAAGAATAACTAAAGTCAGTCAAGTAATCATTTCCAAACCTAGCTTGGTTGCCTAGATTCAAATGGCTATACTGAAATGAATTTGTATCAGTTGAACTCCTCTCAAGAGCAGTGGCTTTCAAAGTATTTGACAATGACTCATCATGAGAAATCCATTTTACATTGCAACCAGGACATACAAGCTAGTTGGAAAGCTAGAGATCAAATAGTGCTTTACTGATCCCTAAACTTTACATTATGACACATGCCCTCGGAGATTGCCACACCTGGGCTTTGCCCCTTTGGGAAGCAGAACCAAATGCTGAATTTTTCATTTGACTTTTTCTTTCATTCTTTAAGGTAGATTTTCAAACCTGTCTTTTCATCTTGGGTCTTATTTCTTTCATGGTGTCTATGATAACGCAACTCCCTACCTCCAATCACCACCATATGCCAACTAGACTTGAAGAAACTACCAAGGGAAAACAAGACATGTTCCCTTGGTCACAGTAGCCTTTTACTTTTTCATTCTTTTACTTTTAACTTTTTTCATCTCTGAGATTTCCATACTGGATGATGTTCTTTCCAAGGAATTACATGGGAATGATCATTCAGGGGCATTGCATACCTGGTTGTACTCTCTTTCATGTTTTTCTATAATCTCCTTTCACACATATGTTTCCAGAGGCTTGTATACAGTATACAGACAATTTAAAAGAAATTGGAAGTAGCTTGTTCTTTATCCCCACACTTTAAGGTAAGAAGGAAAATATCTCCTGAGTATGTTATTATTTTTTTTTTCTATTCTTCTGCCTCTGCCTCTTTCCAATTTCATAGAGTCCAATATGATCTGAAAAATACAGAAAAGTATCTTTTTTTCAGGACATTTAGTTCTTGTTTTTCTCAGTGATAGCCATTTTAGAGGCAAATTGCACATAAAATTATTCCCTAATGGGCTTTGTACCCATAATCTAGCACATTTCTCTAAATGTCTCTCTAAGATATTTAGAAAAGTGTTGAGAAACACAGTGTGGCAGTGGGTGCAGGCCAGTTATGGGAGGCAGACAAGGACAGCCTGTGGGAGAACAATGGGATTGGAACATTGTGATCCAAAGTATATTTTTCTCATCCTTTTTTTTCCTTCATCCTTTTACTTTTAACTTATTTGTGTCTTTATATTTAAAGTGAATTCCCATAGGTAGCATATCATCGTTTATGACTCATGGCAACCCCATGTGTGTAGAGTAAAACCTTTTGGAAGCTGATCACCAGGCCTGTCTTCCAAGGTGCCTCCGGGTGAGTTCGAACCACCAACCTTATGACTAGTAGTCAAGCGCTTAACTGTGTTCTTAAAAGAATTATATTTAAGGTGATTATTGAAATGATTGAGTTTAAATCTATCATCTTGCTATATATTTTTTCTATTTTTCCTATCTGTTCTTTGTTCCCTTTTCCCTCTTTTTCTACCTTCTTTTGGGTTGAGATTTTTTTTTTTTAAATTTAATTCCATTTAATCTTCTTAGCTACAGTTCTTTGTTATTTTACTGGTTGCTTTGGGGTTCATAGTATACATCTTTAACTTATCACAGTCTGTCACTGGGTGATTACCACTTTACACATAGTATAAGAACCTTATGACAGTATGCACCCATTTCTCCCCTTCTAAACTTTATGCCATTGTTTTCACATATTTCACTTCTACATATGTTATAAACTCCATGATACATTAATATTTCTTTGAAGATTTGATTATTTTTAAAGGGATTTAAATAATAAGAAAAAAAACCTTTGTTTACTTACATAGTTACTGTATTTCCAGTGCTCTTCATTCCTTTGTGTAGATCCAGATTACCACCTTGTTTGACCTTTCTTCTGCTTAAGAATTCCTTTAACATTTATTTGTTAAAGGGTCTGCTAGTGATGAATTCTTTTAGCTTTTATATGTTTGAAAAAGTCTTTATTTTACCTGGTATTTAAAAGATAATTTTGCTGGGTGAAGAATCCTAGGTTACAATTTCTTGATTTCATTACTTTGAAGATGTTGCTCCAATGTGTTTTATATTGCATTTCTTCCAAAGTCATGTGTTGTCTTCCTTATATTTGTTCCTCTGGACCATAATGTGCTTTTTCCTTTGGCTTCTTTTAAGATTTTCTCTTTATCGTTGGTCTTAAGCAATTCGTTTCGTGTTTTTTGTTTTGTTTTTAATGTTTGTGTTTGTTGGGGTTCTTGGATCTTTGGGTTTATAGTCTTCACCAAATTTAGAAAAATTTCAGCAATTATTTCTGCAAATATTTTATGCCACTATCCCTCCTTGGGAACTTCTATTGCACTTATATTAGGCCATTTGAAGTTGTCCCACAACTCATTAATGCTCTCCATATTTTTTTTAGTCTTTTTTTTTATTTTTCTCTGTTTCATTTTGGGTATTTTCTATTGCTGTTTTCATGTTCACTAATTTTTTCTTCTGCAATGTATAATCTGCTGTTAAATTTATCCACTGTATTTGTTACCTCCAAAATTGAAGCTTTCATTTCTAGAAATTCATTGGTTTCTTTTTTGTATCATTCATAATTCAGTGTGTTCAGTCTTTCCTCTAGGTTCTTGTGGAAGGCAGTCGCAGTAAATAATGTAATTTTATTAATTCTATAATCTGTGTAATTTCTGGGTTATTTTTGATTGACTGAGTTTTTTTAATAGTTTCCTGTTTTTTTTTTTGCCTGGTAATTTCTGTTTGCATGCCAGACATTATGAATTTGAACTTACTGGGTGATGGGTATATTTTTTTGTTCTTATAAACATTATTGATCCTTGTTCTGTGTTATGATGAAGTTTCTTAGGAATAGATTGATCTTTCTGGGTCTCGCTTATAAGCTTTTTTAGACATTCAGTCGAGGATAAATTTTCACCACAATGAGGAAAGAAGGTTCTGAGTACTACCCCCCAGCAATTATGAGGTTTTCTACTCTGGCTTATGGGAAGAGACACTACTAATCTCAGATGTTCACTCTAATCATTTAGATGGTTATTTCCCAAGTCTCAGGTAGTTTCCACATTTGCATGCAGTGATTTGAACTCAGCTGAATACTCACAGGGGACCCTATGCAGATCTACAAAGTTTTCGATTTGTGTATCTATCTCCTCTCTGGTACTCTGCCTTGAAAACATTCATCACCTTGATTCCCTGGAGTACCAGTTATATCTCCTTAATTTAGGCTCTACCTGGGTTTCCTCTCCCTGATCTGGGCCTGGAAACTTTCTCCAGCCAGCAAACTGGGTCATTCATATAGCTCATTTTGTTTTTTTTCTACCTCATAGGGATTTCTGTCCTTTTTGCCTGATGTAAAACATCTTGAAAGCCATTGTTTCATATATATTCGACTTTTTTTTTTTTTTTTTTTTACTTTTTTAGTTTTTCAAGTGGGAGCATAAATCCAGTTTATATTCTGAAGTGAAAATCCCTTTCTTGTTGTTTTAATCACTTAATCTGTCTTGGGCTTGGGAAAAGATCTCTGCATTGATTTATACTCAAGTATTTTGCTTTTGCGTTTTTATTATATTTATAATGGAAGACGCGAAGAAGTCAGATTCTTTTCAATACACATAAATATAAGGAGAATTTCACAAGTTTAAAATAACCTTGCCTTTATTCCAATTATTATTTTAAAATATCATAACACTTAAATTGAAATGACTGAATAAAGAAGTTTTTCAATAATTAATTTTTAACACAGTACTTTTTATTGTTCTTACATTTGTTAATCAGTCATTCACATGTGGTTACCTATTCAGTACTTATGACAAAAATATAAAATGTTGGTTTAAGTCTGTCTTCTTTAGTTTCCTAACCTTTAATTCCTTAAAAAAAAAAAAAAGTATCAAATGTTTCAAACTGAACAGACAATATACTTTCTTTTTGCTCAGTTTTGGTCAGAACTTTATTGAAATAAAGTGTTAAACTTGAATCAAAGTAAATGAAGTGAGACGTGAAAAAACAAAATTGGAGAGGTTAGAGAGGCAAGAGAAAAATAAATCAGTGCAGTGTTGGGAAATGCTCCTGATGAGGAAAAGCTAAAGGACTAAGTGTACATACCCAAGGAAACTTAATAACACATTTCATGTATATGAAGGAATATTTTATGAGTGGCAGTGAGCAGCTATTTTGTTTGTAAATTGAGGGCAGAACTTCAATAGCCTCCTAGCTGATTGCTCTGTCACTTGCCTCATTTTCCTCACACTATGATCCATCTAACACAAGGCTGACAAATCAAAATTTCGGAAAGAACATTTTCATTCATCTCCCCTCTATTCAGGAACTTACAAGGACTCTTTCTAACCCACTGCACCAAATCTAAACCTCCAATAATTTGCCTCCAAAACTTTCCATCAAGTAATGCTTTACATTTCCACCTCATGGCTCAATACTTTCTATTTTGGCCCTTCTATTTGAGCCAGAATTTTCTGTGGCATACTTCTTGATCTTTCTTGTCTTTAAGACAACACCGTCCCCTTTTTACCCATATGCATGCCTTTACCATTCTGCTAATCATGCCCATAGTTACTAAAATTAGACCTAGACTTGTCTTCAAAAATATCTTTTCATATTAAAAATCACCTAAATCTAAATCTACTTCATAATCATGGAATTTAATTTCACACACTAAACTATTAAAACACGTTTTCTTTATGTCAATATTCATAACTCCTAGTTCATATTTGATATATACAGTGTTATAATAGAATCCCGAAGTTAAGAAAACCTTAGACACCATCTATATCAGTGGTTCTACAAAACTGACTGTATGTCAGGATTCTGGAGAGATTCTAAAAGTATTGAATACCATATCTCATCCAAATCCTACTCAAATTCTCCAAGGATGGGCCCTGAGACTCAGTTCTTTTACCAAGCTCTCAACATTATTTTTATGTCTCTAGCATGATAAAAATCCATGAACTGTCTTTGCAACGCAGTGAACTAAAATAGATCTCTCATTTTTCAGATAATGAAGTAGAGTCTGATGGGGTTCAAAGAATCCCATAGGTTGCAGATGAAGTTTGTGGTAAGGTCAGGAGTAAAATCTAGATCTCTAACATTCCAACCCAGTACTCTTTTCTTGATCTGTTAGATCAAAGGTTAATATATATATATATAAATTTAAACACAACTGAGTGTGTCAGGAAGGATTTTCTTTAGCAAGTCTGTTCATCTAAAAAGAAATTTGAAAAAGAGTTCTGCATTATTTTAGCCAAAGTATGTTTATATAGCCTACTATAGCACCAAATAAGATTAAACGTTTAGGTAAGTTGGGTAGGCATCCTTCTTTTCCTGATCATTTGTTTTAGTCTATTGTTCCCTGACAAATTTAGTCAAGTAATGTTGTTATTGGACTAAAATTTAAATGTAAAGGTCTTGGTGTTGGGGTGGGGGTCGGGGGACACTTTCAAGATGATGGAGTAAGGACCTCTGACAATCTGCTTTTCTATAACAGGAATGAGAACACTGGAATAAAAATGTTAAAATTAACTTTTTCAGAGTTCTGGAACTTAACTAAAGGTTTGCAACAATCCAAGGAATGTTTGTTCAAGATAATTGGCTAATCACACTAAGAATAGTGAGCTTTGTGACATTTTAATTTCTCCAGTTCTCATCTCCATTTCCACAGCTTCATGGTAGCCTCCCAAATAAGCTACCTTCACACCACTATAACTGGCAAAACCAGCAGCCTAACAGCCACTAGGGGAGACAGAATGGATTTGGAATTTGATCTGTCTGGCAGCACTCTGAAATGTCCTGTTCACAGGGCTTGTCTTTACAGACCTGTCTGAGAGCTAACATAATGTGAAGGGTGTTTGCCCCCCCCCCCCCCCCCCCCCCCCCCCCCCCCCAAAAAAAAAAAAAAACAAAACAGTGATAACTGCTAACATCACAGCTGCCTGAGGCTGCAAGACAAACTGGGGCTAACAAGAGGCTGGCCAAAATACTTAAAAGGTAAATCTGTAAATGAGAAGTCCATAGGGGCTGTAATAAGCTTCAACATATTCCTGTAGATCTAGAGACTGTGCACATATGCAGGGATGTGTGCATGCCCAAGAAAGTCTTGAGATTGTCCAACGCTCGCCATTTGAGGCTTTGTGTAAACAGGAAGTGAAGGCTAAAGAAGAGTTGTAAACTGCCTGCTAGAACATCAAAGATGTGCCTCAACACACACACAGAGCCCTTGGCAAAGGTTCAAAAACATAATGGTTCAAAGTATTTGATGAATTCTCTGTCCTATAATTAAGCAACCGTTAAACTAACTGAGCAAAGACTTCAGTGGCTGAACATAAGAACAAATGTAGACTTTACAGAGTAAGTCCAGTAGAGTCGCTGAACAAATAAATAACAACAAAAAAACTTTGATGAAGAGGGAAATGTGATTTCCAGAATTGCCACACTATTTTTAAAATGTCCAGTTTAAAAAATAAATGAGGCTCTTGAGAAAACAGAAAAGTGTGGTTCCCACACAGGAAAATAAAAGAATCAATTAAAACTCTCTGAGGAAGCCCAGATGTTGGAGTTACTAGACAAATCTTTTAAATCAGCTATTATAAATGTATTCAAATAAAACATGTCTAAAGAATTAAAGGATGGTATGAAAACCACGTCACACCAAATAGAGAATATCATTAAAGAGATTAAAATTATAAAAAAAGAACCATATAAAAATTCTGAATGAGTAAAGAATCAAGGGCCTTCAATATGGGTCAGTTGAGATTATCCTATATATGGAACAGAAAAAAGAATGAAAAAAATTGAACAGAGCCTCATAGACATGTGGGACATCATCAGGTGTACAAACACATGCATAATGAGCATCCCAGAAGGAGAATAGAGAGAAAGGAACTGAAAGAATATTTTAATAGTGGCCCTGCATCTTTTATTGCTTCATAACTGATAATACTCCCCCATAATGTGGATGCTGTCTGCCCGTCTAGCCTCATTTCCTTTTGCCTCTCCCTGTCTGATCACCTCAGCTTTCATGATCCAACCCAGAATTTCTCAACTTTGGCATTATTAGAATTTTGGGCCAAGTAATTCTTTGTTGTAGGGGATGTCTTGTCTGTGTTGTAGATGTTCAGCAGCATCCATGGCTTCTCCTTACTAGATAATATAGTGCTCCCTCCACCCCACTGTGACAGCCAAAAATGTCTTCAAATATTGCCAAATGTCCCCAGGGGGCAAAATCTCTCTTGATTTTGCTCTGGTCATACAAAATTAGTAATTATCCCTCAAACCCCATATGCTAATTCATGTGTTTGTGGCTTTGTCAGCATGGTTCCTTCTCCTTTACATATACTGCCTGTATATAAAAACTTGAAGAATTTATATTTAAACTGGAAAACAAACAAAGAAATAAAACAACTATCAAAAACAACCACAATCATAACAATCACAGTAGTTCAGTTGTTGTTACTTTTAGGAAGCATTGCTAGGTTCCAAGACAGAGTCAACTGTTCTCTTCTCCATGGTATTATACATTCAGATCTTGTGCATTTTTCTATTGCTGCACTCATCACTCTTCCTCGCAATTTATGTTGTTAAAATTCATCTCCTTCTGGAACGCAGGTACTCTGAAAATAGTCTAAGTCCAATCCGTCACTGAAGTTCCAACTTTGGCATATAGGTACTAATTATTGAAAAAAACATTTAATATTACCCTTTCCATTGATTCTCCTGATCAAACAACCTCTGCTTACATTATCTAAGCTTCTTAAAGTCCTTATTACTTATTTTTTAAATTTAATAATACTAGTGGCTTAAAAATAAGCTTAAAAATTAGTATATAAAAAAGACAAAATGGTTTTAAAATTAAACTTCTAGTATTAAGTATCTTTTTTTTGTAAAGACAAATTTTATAGGTGTAAGCAATATTTTTATTTGTTAACACAGCATTGGAAACATAGTCATTCAACCAACCTTTTTGATTGTATAGTAACAATACTGAGAAACACTTTATACTCACAAGAATGAGATTGAATAACATCAGCATGAAAAAAATTTGCTGAAGAGCTTCTTGTGTTTCACTTTTTAACTTCATTTAGAATATGTTAGTACCATTTTATCATATTTTCTAAAAGGTATGTCATTTTGCTAAATTTCATAAACTTTACTTTTGTCTAAAATCATCTTCAAGTATTCCAACTCCACTGTCATGTTAAAGATACTACTTCACTAAGCTCTGTGCAAAAATTTCAAGGACTGTTTCCAGTTTCTTTGGTAGCTTTTTCTATTTTCTTCTCAATGTCTAGGGCAATGATTTATTATCTGCATTTATTTAAATATTTATTAGCATATATACATTTTGTAGTCTCTCATATAGGCATGTCTGTATCTTCTTATTTCTTCTTTTTCATCCTACCACTTGAAAAGAATGTGAAACTGGGAAGGAAAAGAGCCTATGTTTTTCTTGTTTCTCCCTGGGCCTTGGGACAGAAACATGAATGTCTGAGCTCCAATCCTAGGTCATTCTGTCCCCAGATAACATCTGAGTGTGCCAAGTCTCAAGACATTCAAAATAAGTAGATAAGTGTGTAGATAAATGTCTGCTTACAGACTCTAACTAGCATATCCCTGAAGACACTGAGGCTATACCAGATAATATTTGTCTTTTGGAGCTTCTTATCCCTCACCTTTCGGTTCCTCTCCTTCATCTAAAAAGAAAAAAGTCACCACTGAGTCAATTCCAACTCATGGTGACCACATGTATGTCAGGTCAGAACCGTGCTCCACAGTTTTTAATGGCTGATTTTTTGCAAGTAGATCACCAGGTTTTTTTTCTGAGGCATCTCTGGATAGACTCAGACTTCCAACCTTTTTGATAGCAGCCAAGCACTTTAAACCATGGACTACCCCTCTCCTTAATAGGGACACTGTAAACTTCCAGCAAGCTGAACATTTTCTAATCTTTTCTTGAGGTCTTTCTTACATAAATACTCCTTTTGGGCATACAGTTGTCTCTGGTTAGTTCAATAAGCATATCTAGTATCTACTAGTGCCTCTATGAGAGGCTTTATGGATACAAAATGTATAAGATTCAGCTCAAGTATATCATAACCCAAAGAGTCTTCATCTGAGAATTTAAAACCAAAAAGAATTTATTCAACATTGAGTTATGGATGTTATTAAGTTAATGCCCTGAATAGTTAAATTAAACATTTTGACTTAATGAAAAATGACATACCAGTGTGTCTTTGAACCCAGTGCCTTTCTTCATGGGCAACAGTGATGTTCCAAAGTCAGAGACTTAAGTCACATCTCAGACCACTATATACTCTCTTTAGTTTCATCTTGTTTTCTCCTCTTTTCAGTGTTGCAGAAGGTTTAGAATTTTTTTTCTTTTTTTATTCATGTAGTCAACAAACGTCTATTCCTTACAATGCCTTAAAAACTGAGTAATCAGAGAAGAAAAAGTCATGGTGCCTGACCTGAGGGTCTGTCAGTTCAGAGAGAGAAATACACTAACAGGTCAATTGTAAACGGTTTAGTTCATGATAAGTAGGAAAAGAGAGGAGAGGCTCAGAGAAGTCTTTTAAAAAGAGGTGACTTCTTGCTGCTTTTGAAGAAAAGTTAAACATTTTCCTAGCAGCAAAAAAAAAGTGGGGGAGAGCATTCTAGAGAGGGGGAAAAAAAGTATGAACAAAAGCCAGTCCCATCTGAAAAATGGTAAAAATGGCAAACATAAGCTGGAGAAGCAGTTGTGATCAGATGAAAATGGGTCTTGCATTTAAGCCACAGGAGTTACGCTAACTGCTTGCAGCAACACAGAAGGAGTGCGCTATTTCTCAAGACCTGTGAAAGGACCTTGACGATTTGATGCCTGGTACCTCACATCGGGGAAAGGACTGGTTCACACACAACCAAGCAATCCTCTAAAAGAAATCATACACACCTAATGATGTAGGAGCAGTGTGTGTGCGACCCACCATACTCATCAGTGAGAAGAAAGCACACCTAGACAACTGACAGCCACAAATCCACACATAAATCAAGACAACCAGCAGCTTCATAGTCATACACAGACCAATACTACAAAATAATATCAATTAAAATAATACAAAGGGAGGTAAACAATAGAAAAAGAAAGAGAAGAAGCTATGCTCCAGATATGTCAAAACAAAACCAAAACAATACAAAAAAGGCAAATAAAAAAAAATCAATAAGGAAATATATAAACAAATATAACAGAACTTAATGACTCAAAGATAACAGTCAATTACAAATCATATGAAAAAACAAGAGATGATGGTTCAGGCAACTGAGTAAAATAATGAGATGGAAACTTTGCTGAGAATAACCGATAATAGATCTACCTGTCAAGGAATTCAAAAGACTAATATTTAGATTCCTCAAAGAGATCAAGGAAAATACAGAAAAAATTCCCTAGAAGAATTCAGGAAAACAATACAAAAACGATATGACGAATTCAGTAGAGAAATAGAAACCATACAAAAATAACAACTAGAAATGCTGAAGATCAATAATAAAATATCGGAAATAAACAACTCAATGGAAGGACCCAGAAGCAGGATTGAATCAATGAAAGAAAGAATCAGCAAAATAGAGGACAAATGCCTCGCTACTGACTTGTTTAAGGAAAAACCAGAAAAAAAAGTTGAAGAAAACCTAAGCGTTATGTGGGACATCATTAAGAGGAATAATATATGCATATTAGGAATTTCAGAAGGGGAAGAAATACAAGAGTACAGAGAGAATTCTTGAAGACATAATGGCAGAAAACTTCCCAAATGTCATGAGAGAAGATTTCCATTCAAGAAGCTCAACAAACTCCATACAGAATAGACTTCAAAAGAAATTCACCACGACATATCATAATCAAACTTTCCAGAATTAAAGACGAAGAATTTTGAGAGCAGCACAAGAAAAGTGAAATATCACCTACAAAGTTGTCTCAATAAAACAACACACTGATTTCTTGTTAAAAACCATACAACCAAGAAGGTACTGGGATGACATATACAAAGCCCTTAACGAAAAGAACTGCCAACCAAGAATCATATATCCAGCAAAACTGTCTTTCAAAAATGAGCATAAAATTAGGACATTCCCAGATAAGCAGACATTAAAAGATTTTGTAACCACTAGACCAACTCTACAAGAAATATTAAAGGGAGTCCTTTTCATAGAAAATCAACAACATCAGACTACAACCTGAAATAAAGATATATGACAGCATCACTCAATTACCAAGACAGAGAGTTCAATAAAGTAAAAGAGAGCTAAAAAATTTATTGAAGGGAAATTAGAGATACAAAGAAGTAAATGATGACAACTTAAAAAAAAAAAAAAAGATGGAATGAATGGTGTAGTTATAGAACTTCCATATGGAGAGGAAGTCAAGGAGATATCAAAATATAACAACCTGTTTTAAATTTAGGATAATAAATATAAATTTCAGGGTAACCATAAAGAAAGGTTAATCTATACACCAAAACAAAGAAAAAGAAAATAAAACAGACTCAGCAATCACAAAAACAACAGTAAAAAACGAAAGGAAAAGAAAATCCACATACAAAAATAATTCATCACAGATAGTACAGAACAAAAAAAATCCATGAAGACCACAAAAAAAAAAAAAGCGCAACAAAATGGCAGCAGTAAATCCATACCTATCGATAATCACACTGAACGTAAATGGATTAAATGCATCAGTCAAGAGGCAGAGAGTGGCAAAATGGATTAAAAAACATGATCCGTAAATATATTGTCTACAAGAGACACATCTTAGACACAAAGATATAAACAGGTTAAAAATCAATGGATGGAAAAAAATTATACCAAGCAAATAGTAACCAAGAGAGAACAGGAGTGGCAATATTAATACCTGACATAATAGACTTTAAGTCAAATCCATTGTAAGAGAAATCCATTATAAGAGACAAAGAAGGACACGATATAATGATTTAAGGGTCAATTCACCAAGAAGACATAAAAATTATAAATGTTTATGCACCCAATGCCAGAGCTCCAAAATTTATAAAACAACCTCTAACAGAATTGAAGAGAGAAATAGACAGACCTACAATAATAGTAGGAGATCTTAACACACTATTTTTCACGACAGAAAGAAAATTGACAAAGAAAGGAAATAATAAAGATCAGAGCAGAAATAAACGAAATAGATAATAATAGAATCAACCAGACTAGAAGTTGGTTCTTGGAAAGGATCAATAAAATAGACATACCACTGGCCAAACTGACAAAGGAAAAAAAAATGACAGGATACAAATAACCAAAGTAAGAAACGAAGTTGGAGACCTTACAACAGATCCAACTGTGATAAAGAGGATCATAATAAAATACTATGAAAAACTCAGGGCTTAAGACCCATTCAAGACAGTTCTGTCATGGCTGATGGAGCAAAACCAGAACAGTCCCAAATTTTTTAAATTTGAGTGATCTGGAACCATAACCGGAACTGGAAAATTACAGGTCTAAGCCCTGGAGGGAGACTCAGAAGAGGCATAGTGAGCCCTTTCAGGAGCCTGATGTGCGAAACTGGATTATTGCTAGGACTGAGGAGAGTGACACACATTGAAAGTGAAGTAGTAGCCACCATATTTGAGGGGGCACTGCTGATTCCAACTCTGCACAAAATCTGACGGGTAAGAGATTTAGTTGCTATGCAATGCATACACTACCCTTGTTTTCAAACAGGGAGATTACATTTCTAGCAGGGCTTTGACCTGTAATTTTTCCCATTCTGGTTATGGTTCACTCAAATTTTAAAAAGTTGTGTCTGTTCTGATGTTGCTTCTTTGATCATGATTGAACCAGGAAGAAGCATTTCAAAGCCCTGGAAAAACTATTGCAAAAAATTTGAAAACCTAGGAAAAATGGATTAATTTCTATAAACACATTACCTACCAAAACTAACACAAACAGATGTAGAAAATCTAAATAGACCCACACCAAAAGAAGAGATTGAAGATATTATCAAAATCTCTCAAAAAAATGAATAAATAAATCCCTCCCAGATGGTTTCATTGGGGAATTTTACCAGTCATAGAAGAACTGACATAAATTCTACTCAAACTCTTCTAAAATATAGAAAATATTGGGAATACTTCCAAACTCATTTTATGAAGCCAGCATCACTCTGATACCAAAACCAGGTAAAGACACCACAAAAAAAAAAAAAAAAGAAAATTACAGACCAATATTCCCTATGAATATAGACGTAAAAATTCTCAACAAACTTCTATCCAACAGAATCCAATAGCATATCAAAAAAAATCATACACCACAATCAGGTAGGATTCATACCAGGAATGTAAGTATGGTTCAACATTAGAAAATCAATTAATGTAATTCACAACATAAATAAAACAAAGGAAAAGAATCACAGGATCATTTCAATCGATGCAGAAAAGGCATTTGATAAAATCCAACACCCTTTCTGGATAAAAACTCTTAGCAAATAGGAATAGAAGGGAAATTTCTCAATATAATTAAGGGTATATACGCAAAATCAATAGCCAACATTATTCATAATGGAGAAAGACTGACAGCCTTCCACTTGAGAAGGTATGAGACATGGAAGCCCACTATCACCATTTATTCAATACTGTACTAGAATTCCTAGCCATAGCAATAAGACAAGAAAGGGAAATAAAGGGTATTCAAATTGGAAAGGAAGAAGTAAAACTATCTCTATTCACAGATGACATGATTCTTTTTCTTTCACTTTTTTTTTTTAAATTTTTTATTGTACTTTAGATGAAGGTTTACAGAACAAATAGTTTCTCATGAAACATCAAACACATATTGTTTTACGACATTGGTTAACAACTCCACGACATGTCAACATTCTCCCTTCTCAACCTTGGAGGAACTTTTTGGTAAAAATATACACAGCCAAAGTTAAACCATTTCAAAAGTTTCTACGTGTACAATTCAGTGACATCAATTACGTTCTTCCAGTTGTGCTGCTATTCTCACTATCCTTTTCCAAATTATTCCATCACCATTATCTTCAACTCACTGCCCC